>NC_091715.1:225000-380000 GCF_041296265.1 Equus caballus | reverse complement strand
ACCTCCGTCCACTCTTCCCTCCAATCTCGCCTTCCCCGTGAAGCCCATCCTGACGGCCCCATTGGACGTGTCTACCCACTTCCTGCTCCAACACTCTTGACCTTCCGCGTCCTCCATTATTTTTTTTCCCCTCCATGGGCCACGTTACCTTCTACCTGGAAATCCAGTCTCTGGATCCATTTCTGTCCTACGGCCTCGAATGTCAGCTCGGCAAGGGTCGTCGAGCGGGTCACGAACATGAGCAAGACCCTAAAAGGGTGCCTGGGACCTAGAAGCCGACCCATAAAGATGTTTGCAGTGGGGCCTCCTTATTCGTGTCTGTAAATCCAGATGCAACAGGACTTTAGCAAGGACTGTTGATTGGCTCCAGGGCCGAGAAGGAGGCCTGGTCCACACAAGGTCATCCGATGCGTAAATGTTTGTTGAATGACTGACGGGGAAGGTTGAGAAAGATACAGCCTGAGAGGAGTGCTTTGGAGAGGAGGATAAAGACGTCATTGGTCATTGACAACAATGAGGCCATTGGTTATTGACAACAATGAGGCCATTGGCGCTTGACAACAATGAGGTCATCGGCATTTGACGACAATGAGGTCATTGGCACGTGAGGACAATGAGGTCATGGGTCATTGACAACAATGAGGTCATGGGTCATTGACAACAATGAGGTCATGGGCGTTTGACAACAATGAGGTCATGGGCGTTTGACAACAATGAGGTCATGGGCGTTTGACAACAATGAGGTCATGGGTCATTGACAACAATGAGGTCATGGGCGTTTGACAACAATGAGGTCATGGGTCATTGACAACAATGAGGTCATGGGCGTTTGACAACAATGAGGTCATGGGTCATTGACAACAATGAGGTCATGGGCGTTTGACAACAATGGCGTCATTGGCCATTCAGGGCGAGGGTCCCTCATGGGGCCACAGTTTGGGGGAAGATGTTGAAAAGCAACATTCAGAAAACAGAAGCGCCACTTTCTTCAGGAGGACGCTCTCGAAACACCTGTCATTCCGATGGTGTAGACAGATCATCCAGTCCTTTGGACCCCACGCGATATATCCCAATCCTCTGGGTCCCAAGTGTGGGTGGAAACCTCAACGAGCCTCCTCCTGTGGATCCTCGCTGTAGGAACTGAGCCCTGTGGACCTCAGCCCTCTGCAACCCAACACGATGGGTCCCGGCCACACACATCCCAACTCTGCGGATCCCGTCTCTATGGATTCCAACTCTTTGGACGTTAGTTCTTTGGGTCCCAACCCTACGAATCCTGATCCTATGGGTTCAACCGTAAAGATTCCAACCCCATGAATCCAGCTCTGCAGATCCCCACTCTGTGGGTGTCAGTCCTGTGGAGCCCAACACCGTGGGTCCCATGTCTACACATTCCAACCCTATGGATCCTGAGTCTATGGATCCCAGGTGTGGACATGGCACCACTCAGCAAGCCATGGCAGGCGTCCTACATATAAAGTAGAGGAAGATGGGCATGGATGGTCACTCAGGGCCAGTCTTCCTCAGCAAAAAAAAAATTAAAAAATAAAAAGGAGGATTGGCAGCAGATGTTAGCTCAGGGCCAATCTTCCTCAAGAAGAAAAAGGGATAAAAACCCAGCCTCCTCTCTCCTTACGCTGCATCCCACAGCAAGATGGCCCACGCGGAGATGAACAGCATCGTGCGCGCGGGGCAGGGACTTAAAAAAATCCAGATCGGCCGTCTCTTCCTGGCGGTGATTTGCAGTTCAAGTCCGACATTTTTGCTCAAACGTTAAAAAGAAGAAGAAGAAGAAGAAAAAAAAACCGGGCGCGTTAGCCCAGGCGTTTAATGAAAACAGAGCCGCACTCAGGCAACGTGCTAACAAGGAGCAGATGGCCCGTCGGGACCCAAACCCTTTTTCTCCTTGTTGCCAAGCGGGCCCCACAAAGCCGCTCTGTAAGTGGTTTCATAAGGACCCGATTTGGCTCGGCCCTAACAAGGCCATTAAATCTGTGTAGACGGCTGGGCGGGGTGCAAGGGGGGTGGATGACAAGAAAACGGGAACAGCGTGTGTGCCGCTCGCCCGGCCTCGGAGCGCGAACCCCCACCGCGAGCCCTGCCAGGACGGGGGAGACAGAAACGGCCGCCTCGAACCTGCTCCCACGCGTGGAACCTAAAACGTTTGTTGACTGACCCCGTGACCAGCCCCTGAAACCACTCCTCCCATTTCTGTCTGTGGATCTGCCTGTTCCGGACGTTTCCCGTAAACGGAATCACGCGCTGTGCGTCCTTCTGTGTCCGGCTTCTTTTCCAGGAGCAAATGTTTGCAAGATTCACCCGGGTCACGTCCTGCTTCCCGCGTCCCCCCCCGAGCAGACGCGCACGGAGGCTCCCGACTCTGACGGCTTCCCCTACGGATGAGCAGTGAGAGGTGGACTGCAGGCATGGCTGGATCAAGGCGAGGGGAGGAAGTAATGAAACGGGTTTTGTGAGGGCTCCACTCTCGCCACCCCCTCCTTCTGCCCCACAAAGTGAGAGCCTAGCAGGTGTCGGGCGCCCGGGCTTTGTCTCTCCGGCCGTGACCATCGACTGCTTGAACCCAGGGGAAAAGAACTCGGCAAAACCGGCAAACAAAAAACTCGGCAAAAGAAAACAAAACAAAAAAAGAGGATGATTGACAGCAGATGTTAGCTCAGGGCCAATCTTCCTCAGCAAAAAAAAAAAAAAGAGCAAGGTAAAATCAGGCACGATATCCATATCTGCTTGGAAAGAAACAGGACTCACAGGAACAACACTTCCCCTCGGGTCGGACCGGTGTAGACACGCCCGTTGTCAGGAACGCATGCCAGAAAGCGCGCCGGTGGCGGCGACACGAATGATCCCCCGGTGCTTGCAAAGCGGCTAATAAACCTCTGGTTCATCTCTGCGGCTGCAGCGCTCGGCTCGCTTGGCAGCTCGGGCACGTCCTGCAAACGAGCCCCCTCGTTAGCGCGTTGGTGCAAAGGGCAAAGGGCACAGGTCACGGCCGGGCCCACCTGGGGAGGGACATGTGCAGCCGCTGCAGAAACCTCCGCGGCGTAGACGAACCCGGGTCTGACCCGAGTTCCGGGCTCGCAGGCAGCGGGGACCCGGCAGGTCAGCTGCGGGGGGAACCGGCGCATGCAGAGAGGATGCACCGCGCATGCGCTGTCGGGCACAGGGCACATCCGGGTCCCGGAGTCGTGTCTGTGAGTCGGCTCCCAGCTCCCCGGGTGTAGACCGTTTATGCAGAAAAGGATTGCATTCCACACACGCCGCCCGGCGGACCCCAAGCTGCTTGCACTTCGAAACCTCTTAACCCACTTGGCGGCGGTGTATACGGTTTGCAGCCGTCTGTGCCCCGTTTGAAAACAGGCAACGGGGGCCGTTTGGACGAAGACTCGCAGCCGTGCAATCACTGCACGATCAGATGCGGGTTATTCTGACTCCACACACGCCTCCAAAGTCCTTATTCCACTTGCCTACCCGTTTCCCCCCAACCCAATTGCAGGCTTGTGCATTTTCCGTCTCCTTCCAGCTGCGTGGACACGTTAGTGGAAAACGGCTCCATGGGACGCTGGACGTTCCCGCTTGCCGAGAAGCCGTCAAACCGTTTTTCCAAAACGGTCTGCGCCATTTTGCGTTTGCGCCCGGGCCGCCCACCTCACTTCCGGCTGCTCCACGTCCTCGGCAACGCTGGCCGTTATAAACGCTCCAAACGGTCGCCACCGTTAGCCTGGGGTGTGCGCTTTGTGTTGACTCCTCATTGACTCGTAATATCTTCTTTGTTACGTATTTGGCACATCATCAGATACATAATACACCGGGCGCTGTGTAGAGGCAGGTGGTGGGGTTTTTTTTTCTTCTCTTTTTTTCTTGAGGAAGATTGGCCCTGGGCTAACATCTGCTGCCAATCCTCCTCGTGTTTGTTTTTTTTTTTTTGCTGAGGAAGACAATCCTCCTCTTTTTTTTTTTTTTTTGCTGAGGAAGACTGACCCTGAGCTAACATCCTTGCCCATCTTCCTCTGCTTTTTATACTAGGCTGGGCACAACATCTGACCTTTGATGGCTTGACCCCTCTATGCGAACGGGCCGGGACCCCACAAACTCTCCGGTCGGCCTTCACCCCCCACAGTCGCACCCTCCGATGCCCTGAAAGCTGGCCTGGCTCAGGTTTACTGTGTTCTCGCGGGTCAGGGCCATTAAATAAAACGTTTACAAGCCGCCCATAAAACGTTTAAAACGCTTGGAACAACGCCCGTGAATTAAACCCTGTTCCCCTTGGCGGGAAGGAGGCGGAAATGACTTAACCCCGGGCCCGAAACCACCTAGTGAGGCGGCGCGAGCCGGGCTCAGTCAACCTGGAGGGGGGTCTGGAGGCCCCGCTCACCTGCGCCAGGTGAGGCCCAATGGTTTCCAATATGGCGGCACCGACGGGCGTGACCCCGGCCGTGAGCCGGGGAGCTCACTCATGCGCCTTCCCCAGCCCTTGTCTGACCCACAATTCTTTCTTTTTAAAATTTTTTGCCGCTCAAATGGGGCTGAAAAGGGCATCTCGGCTCCCAACTCGAGTTCCAGGGCCCCTGAAGACGAATTAAAAAAACTACCACCAGCCCCACCACCAGCACCACCACCACCATGAGACGGGCTCAGGCTTCAGGGGGCTCCTGGCAGGTTAGGAGAAAAGGGAACACCTCCTTTTCATTCCTACTTCAGAAAATCTGTCGCTGTTAGCCCCAAACTGTCCGGCGGGCTGGCAAACTCCTATTCACCCTGCAGAGCCCCATTCGCCTGACCCCTCCCAGCTCACCTGGATCGTCCAGAGGAAACCAGGCTGAGCTCTTCCTCCCGCGTTCTACTGTTGACCCCCGGGCCTGATCTCCACCCCGTTCCGTTTGCGCAGGAAACGGCCTCCTGGCTCAGCTCCCCTCCTCCGCCCGGCACCCCGATTGGACGAGGAGTGTTGCCAGGCCCGGCCCCAAAGTCTGTTCCATCCAGATGTCACCTTTGCCCCCGTCCAACGTCCAAAATGCACACGGCCCCCTCTGACCCGGGTGGAAAAAACCCGACTCAGGCCGTGGTGAGGGTGACCTCGGTGTCCTGCCCACACGGGGTCGTCAGAGCCTGCAGGTGGGAGACACCATGCAGGGGAGGGGCAGCTTTTAGGAGGGTCCTAGGGGCGTGACATTTGACCCCAGACTGGGGGCTTAAAACATCAGAGATCTATCCTGGCCTGAAGTTTGATGGTTCGGATCCCGGGTGTGGATGGACACGAATGATAGAACAGGGCCAGTCTTCCTCAGCAAAAAAAAAAAAAAAAAAAAGAGGAGGATTGGCAGCAGATGCCAGCTCAGGGCCAGTCTTCCTCAGCAAAAAAAAAAAAAAAAAAGGTAAAAAAAAAGCACCTTTATGATCCCAACACAGCCATGGACACCTGAGATTTTGACATGACTAAGTCTTTGAGCTCTCTTCATCTCCAGTTTTCTTTTTTTTCTTTTGAGGAAGATTAGCCCTGAGCTAAGTGCTGCCTATCCTCCTATTTTTGCTGAGGAAGACTGGCCCCGCATCTCTAGTTGTTTTTTTTTTTTTTTCCCATTCAGAAAGCAACCGTCTTCTCCCCTTTCCGTCGGCCTCTTTGCAAAAGGGGATTTGTGCCAACAGGTCTCCGTTTCCACCCCGCGTCCAACAAACGGCAGAATGTCCAAGGAGGAAAAAAAAAAAAAGACCATCAAGTAGCCACTCAAATCCCGCAGGAAAAATTCAATCAAGCATCCAGCATAGCCGACCCCGCCGAGCGGTCGGAACAGAGACTCCGGGCCCTGTGATGACAAACACAGGTGCTGGGCGGCGGGTCCGGGTCCCCGGGATCCTATTCGCAGCTGCTCTGGGACTTAAGAGGATTTCGAGGCGGCTGGTCGAGTCGGGAGCCGACAGGCGGAGAGAGGGACGTGTGCAGCGCTCGGGGGTCGAGGCCGCGAAGGAAACGGTGATTTATGGGCCGGGTAATAAAAACTAAGCCTGGCCTCTCTTCTCGGGCGGAAGAGAAAGAACTGAGGATTGGAACAACACCTCATTGTGCCCGAGCTGGAGAAAATGAACGAACGCTGGACCATGCTGTTCTTTTTTTTTTTCTTTTTTTTTTTCTGAGGAAGAGTGGCCCTGAGCGAACATCTGCTGCCAATCCTCCTCTTTTTTTTTTTTTTGCTGAGGAAGAGTGGCCCTGAGCTCCGATCCGTGCCCATCTTCCTCGACTTTGTACGTGGGACCCGGGTGGCGCCCCTCCTACGAGGTCCCCAGAGTCGAAAACCCAGAGACACAGACTGTGTGGACCATGGAGCAGGGGCGGTGGGAGGCGACGGGGAGTCGGGGTTTCGTGGGGTCAGAGCTTCAGGTCGGGAAGACGCAAGCTTCCGGAGGCAGATGGGGGGGACGGCTCCCCAACCTCGTGAACGTGCCTCACGCCCCCGAACTGTGCCCTTAAAAATGCTTAAGACGGGGGGCCGGCCCGGTGGTGCAGTGGTTAACGGGGTTCCCTGGTTCAGATCCCGGGTGTAGACATGGCACCACTTGGCAAAATCCACGCTGTGGTAGGCGTCCCACATAGAAAGTAGAGGAAGATGGGCACGGATGTGAGCTCAGGGCCAGTCTTCCTCAGCAAAAATAAAAAAAGAAAGAAAGAAAGAGGAGCATTGGCAGCAGATGTTAGCTCAGGGCCAATCTTCCTCAGCAAAAAAAGAAAAAAGAAACAAAGAAAAAAGAGGCAGATTGACAGCAGATGTTAGCTCAGGGCTAATCTTCCTCAGCAGAAAAAAAAAAAAAAACCCAGGAGGATTGGTAGTGGTTAGTTCAGGGCCAATCTTCCTCAGAAAAAAAAAAAGAGAGAAAAAAAATAAACTTGATGCCCGAGCTCCTATTTCCACTGACCCGGCAGAAATGTGAAACCTTGCAGAGTTGGGCCTGTTTCACAACTTAATTCTCTTTAAGGGGAAGGAAAGCTTGAGGGGAGACCCCACCCGCTCTGCCCAGCCGGTGGCCTCGCCGTGGCCTCGGTGACAAGGACACCAGCCAGCTGGATGGACGGGGGGCGGGGAACGGGAGCCAGAAGGGTCTGCTCACTGCCCGTTTGCTGGCCCGGAACTGCCCCATGGGGCCAACTCGGGGTGGGGCAGACACTTCAAAATTCACACAACATGGGGTTTGACCTAAAACCAGAGGACACTTTTTTTTTTTTTTTGCTGAGGAAGACTGGCCCTGAGCTGACATCTGCTGCCAATCCTCCTCTTCTTCTTCTTTTTTTTTTTTGCTGAAGACAATTGGCCCTGAGCCAACATCTGCTGCCAATCTTCTTCTTCTTTTTTTTTTTTTGCTGAGGACAATTGGCCCTGAGCTAACATCTGCTGCCAATCCTCCTCTTTTTTTTTTTTTTTTTTTTTTGCTGAGGAAGACTGGCCCTGAGCTCACATCCGTGCCCATCTCACAGGAGAGTTTTAAACGTGCCAATCGCCCACACATCCTGCAGGAGCCGGGAAGACAGACAGAAACCATCCCTCCGGGAAGGTCGGCCTCCACGAGTTGACCTCGATGACCTTTAGCTCTTTGCACCCTCCCTGGAAGGTCAGTGTAGACTGTAGGATGGGGCTGTAGAACCAACACCCTTTGTGGACCCGCAGGATTTTTCTGGAACAGAGACGCCCAGGTCCGACTCCCTCCTCTGTCTACACCTCCTGCCGCCCTTTCTGGATCATCCCTTCGAGGCTCCAAGGCGTCTTCTCCGGAGATTTCTTTCCCCATCGATCCCCTTGGGAAGCATTTCACGGTCCACACAGCAGCACAGAGGACATTCTAGAAGTTGGTCGACGGGGAGCTGCCTCTCGGGGGCGATTGCGAGTCCCTCGATGTCACGCTGTGGGGAGCCCGGCTCTCCCCAAACCACAAGAAAGAGCTCCAACCCACCCCGTCGCGCCGGTGGCATTTCCTCCGTGGAGACACGGCTCCTCCAACGGGCTCAGAGAGGTTGGGGGCGCTGGGCAGACGACACAGGGAACCACAGGACCTTGTTCTGTCGGGTCATTTGTGGATCTTGGTTCCCTTCCACCCACACAGGCAAAAATCACGTTGGACTCGTCTACACAGGGTGTGAGCCAAGCCAGCTCCGTGCCTGGACCCTCAGCCATGGGTGGCTCTCCTTTGACGACCCACCCTCAGCAGATGACGACACCACGAGGGGCGATGGAGGCCCAGCTCCATTTCTCCGTGCTCATTCCTTCATGTTCGTTCTTGGAGCTCACTGTCCTGCGCTTGGCTGTGGGGTCTGTAAATTAACTCCGAGTGGGTCACGGAGTTTTGAACAAAGGCGTTGACACTGAGAGCTGAAATCATCCCCGTCTGCCGTCTTTTTTCAACTCCTCTCAGGATGAGTCTCATTTAGGGTCAGCCCTGTGGCGTTTCAATGCCAACCCTACTGGTTTTTTTTTTTTCTTGAGGAAGATTAGCCCTGAGCTAATATCTGCAGCCAATCCTCCTCTTTTTTTATTTTTTTTTTTTGCTGAGGAAGACTTGCTCTGAGCTAACATTCATGTCCATCTTCCTCGCCGTTTGCCAAGCAGTGTCATGTCCACACCCGGGATCCGAACCGGTGAACCCCGGGCCGCCAAAGTGGACCGTGTGAACTTAACCACTGCACCACCGGGCCAGCCTCCCCACCCAGGAGTTTCGACGTAGCTTCTCCATGCTGGTCAACGGCAGCCTGTTCTGGCCCGAGGGGCGTTTTGTGACCCAACGGGGACCCCAACCCACCACAACCCCGGATCCAGCCTCTCGAGGGCGCCCCGCCCTTTCCACAGGCCCAAGTTTTATTTCCCGTAAACTGTTTATTTTCCGGGAAGATTGATGCGGTTAATATTAGCTTTCAAGATGACAGATTAACACGGCCAGTTAATCAGGGCTATTAGCGGATAAATATCGGTAATTCGATCACCAGAGTAATTTCTTTCCCGATAATGCGATTTACAAACGCAAGCGATTAAGTAATTAGCCTACATCTCCATAGATTACCCGACCTCGGGAGCGCTCCCCGGGTGAGGACAGGGAGCCCGGCGTGACTTAGAACTCGACTCAGGAAGGAAGAGAAAACTCTAGAGAAGCGGGGCCGGCCCGGCGGCTCAGTGGTTAAGTCTGCACGTTCCACTTTGGCGGCTTGGGGTTCGCTGGTTTGGATCCCGGGTGTAGACATGGCACTGCTTGTCACGCCATGCTGTGGTAGGCATCTCACATATAAAGTAGAGGAAGACAGGCATGGATGTGAGCTCAGGGCCAGGCTTCCTCAGCAAAAAAAAAAAAAAAAAAAGGAGGAGGATTGTCTTCCTCAGCAAAAAAAAAAAAAAAAAAAAAAAAATCAATTTGCTTCCTTAAATGGTGAGGCTTGTGTGGGCAACCGAGGCAGGTGTGAGCCATGACGGGCCATCACCGGGTGCGTCTCAGGCCGCAGGTCTGCGAGCCTCGGTCCACACTGGCGGCCCCGAGTCGGCTGATTAATATGGGCTTCCACGTGCCTCGCAGAGCTCGGTCCCCCCTGTGTCTGAGCCGTTTCCGTGGTAACCGAGTCGGAACGCGGGGGGCGCCGGGCTGTTGTTCTCCGCCCCTCCGGCTGCCGGCGGAGGGTCCCGGGGAGCCACTCCGTCCACGCAGCCCGTCACCTGTCAGCGCCGCCAGACGCCCCGTTTGATCACGCCGCCCGCCCCCGTCCCGACAACGCCCGGCGTCCGCTGATCACAGGATCCGGCTAATTCAGGGCGCTGTGTAGACCCCGGGGGAGCCAGTACCCCCGGACCTGCCAGTTCTTGTCTCATTTTTCCTCCGCGAAAGCCGACAGGCTGTGCGAGGACGGAATGGTCGATCCGTTAGTTTCTGACGGGAGGGGTTCGGGGGGGCCCTCCCCGCGGGAGTCTGGATCCGCTTGTGCTTCCGAGTTGGTGGGGAAAGACTCGGCAGCAAGCACCCGTGTGGTGGGCAGAACTGAGTCCCCTGGCTCGCGTAGGGGAGCCCTGACCACAGGACCTTGGCACGTGCCACGGATTTGGAGACGGGTCTTTAAGGAGGGGATGGAGGCGAAATGAGGTCGCGAGGGCGGGTCCTGATCCAGCGGGACTGGGTCCCTGATGAGAAGAGGAGATGAGGACGCAGACGGGGAGAACACGTGTCTACACGGCGATGGGGTGTAGACGCGTCCCCGGGCATTTCGTGGCAGCCTCGAGAATCCACGTGTTTCTCGGCAGCCAGGATGCTCGCTCCCTCCTCCACCTGGAGAGCAGTGGAGACGGGGGGAGGGGGTGAGGGGGTCACAGGGCGAGGAGGGGGCATTGGGCCTGGTGCCCTGTTGGGGAGACTGAGGCAGATTCCCTTGGAGACCAGGGGACGGCCATGTTTTCAGCTCCATGTAAGATGCTGACATTACATTAGGTTTTTCTTTTTTCTTTTTTCTCTTTTTTGTTGAGGAAGATTGGCCCTGAGCTCACATCTGCTGCCATTTCTCCTCTTTTCTTTTCTGTTTTTTTTTTTCGCTGAGGAAGACTGGCCCTGAGCTCACATCCGTGCCCATCTTCCTCTACTTTCTATGTGGGACACCTACCACAGCACGGCGTGCCAAACGCTCCCATGTCCACACCCGGGATCCCAACCAGTGTCTTCCAATAGGATGCAGACGGGGTGGGAAGCATAAAACCTGGGCGCATGGGCTGTGCAACCTTGGGAAGGCCACACACCCTCTCTGAGCTTCCGTTTGTGCATCCATCCATCGGGGGGGGCCTGGACTCCGTGATTTCCTGGGGTGTCTCCTCGTCCACACTGCTGTGAGCCGACTGTCGGGATGGTCGGTCCACGCGGGGTGTGAGCGGGTGTTCAGAGAGGCTGTGCGAAAAAGCGGGGGGTTTTTTTGTTTTTTTTTTTAAGACCGCATGCTGGCCCGTTTCCCGGCGCTCGGGTTCTCAATCCTCCACCTTCCAGCTCGTAAAACGCGGATCGCGCGGCCCTCAAAGCCTCCCATTCCACCCCGACTCCCGCGGTTACAAAAACGCCCCATAAAACCCGCTCGGATTGACACGCTTCCAAATTCTCCGTGCATCCGTCCTGCCGACGTTTGTCCTGTGACTTGTCGCCCGTCGCCGTCGGCGTCTTTGCGGAAACGCCGAGCTGGGCGACCCTCCGCGACTTGCTTGACGTCTCTGTTCCCTTTTTGCAAGGGCCGCGTCCACAGGAGAAATAATCTGGTTTTCCGGGCCGGTTGCATAACGCGTCCCGACCCCCCAAGTGGAACCCGAATTCCGACACCGACCACCCATTGCGCCCCCGGGACCCACCGGACCCCCATTTGGATGCGCCTCCCTCTAAGTGGGCCTATTTTCTTCAGAGCGGGAGGGGGTGAAAAAGCGCTGGGAGGAGACCCCACGCCGAACGGGACGGGGCCGCGCGAACCCCGAGCCGCGTCATTAAACCCTTACAACTCGGAGATCCGGCTTCTCGGGTTTCAACCCGTTTCCCCGTGCACACCGGCGGGGGCGCTGACTCATCGCCCATAAAACCCGGTTTCCAAACTCGGGGGGGGGGGGGAGGGGCGGGGCCCGCGGGTTTATGGTGTTTCGGGCCGACTCGCTGTGTGGCCTCCGGGCAGCCGGGCCCGTCTCCACCGCCCGCACGCAAACTGCCCACGCGGCCCCACCGCCCGCCGCTCGACCTCCCGCGGAGCCGGCGGTGTGGACGCCGCCATCTGAGGCACGGCGAGCACAGAGACCCCGAGAGCACAGCACTGAGCACAGAGACCCCGAGAGCACTGAGCACAGACACCCCGTGAGCACAGCGATGCTGTGCATCAGAGACTCAGGTTGCACAGCGTCGGGTTCCCCGTCCTGTCCCTTTCCGTGTCCTCTGGAAACTTTCAACCCGCTTTTCCCCGCAGACAAAACCCTCGTCCTGCCGCCCGCGTGAGCTCGTCGTTTATTAAAAACACGTGAATATGTGTTTCTCATCAAGCCGCTTTCGTGGACTCAAACCCCGTCTTTTTCCCCCCGAAATCTGTCGCCGTTTCCAAACCCGACCTTTTCTCTTCGTCGCCCCGACTGCGTCTTTAATAATTATTTTCTGCGTTGGGCCCTGGGAGCACGGGGCCGCCGTCCTGTCGAATTAGCCCCTTCCTGCGGGAGAAGCGGTGGGCCGCACCTCACTCGAAGATGGAGCCTCAGTTCTTGACGGCTGGGCGGCTGGGGAAGCACGGACTCGGGACCGTGGGATTGGGAATCCCACTCTGATTGTGGGGTTGACCCCCTCGCCGTGTAGACACACACACCCCCATCAAGAGGGTCCCTTCCAGGGCACCAGACGAGATTAAAGGACCCGGATAAGACCGTCTAGACGGGATTATCCACGTGGGGTCAGCTCACAGACCCACGGGAACCTGGAAGGGGCCTCGAAGGACAAAGATGCAACAGGACCTGATGATGCACAAGGCTCGACGGGTCCGCCCTGAAAAGCGACCCTGCGGGGCCCCGGCGAACGCAGCTCAAATTTCCCCCCTTCTCTGACTGCGGGGCGTTTTTTAAAAATCCCAATAAATAGGGTTTGGGTGATTGCCAAAGTGTGTTATTTGGTCCCAAAGGTAAGATTTATTTTGCAAAGGGGAATGTCTGCACCTCCTTAGGTCGTAAGTTCTCTCACACTCGTGTTTTCTTTTTTTTTTTTTTTTTTTGCATTCAGGGCCCTTATTTTGTCATCTCTCCCGATTTTCCCCTAAAAGCAGAGAAGCCTCCTCCGCACCTGTTCGCAGCAGCCAAAAGGTGGGAACAGCCCAAGGGTCCATGGATGGGAGGATGGATAACGAAAATGTGGTCCATCGATACAGTGGAATATTACTGAGCCAGGAAAAAGGAAGGAGATTCTGACTCAGGTAATAACATGCATGGACCTCGAGGACACAATGCTCGGAGAAGTCAGCCAGAAACGAGAGGACAAATCCTACAGGATTCCACTCCTGGGAGGTCCCCGGAGGGGTCAGATCCACAGACACGGAAAGGAGGACGGTGGTGCCAAGGGCCTGTGGCAGGTGGATGGGGAGCTGGTGTTTCGTGGGGACAGAGTTTCAGTTTAAGAAGATGGGAAGGTCTGGAGATGGATGGTGGGGACGGTTGCTCAACCCATGAATGGACCTGATGCCCTTGAACCACACACTTAAAAATTGTTAGGGGCCAGCCCGGTGGTGCAGCAGTTAAGTGCGCACGTTCTGCTTCGGTGGCCTGGGGTTCACCCGTTTGGATCCCGGGTGTAGACATGGCACCACTTGGCAAAAGCCATGCTGTGGTAGGCGTCCCATGTATAAAGTAGCGGTAGATGGGCATGAATCTTAGCTCAGGGCCAGCCTTCCTCAGCAAAAAAAAAAGAGGAAGATTGGCGGCAGTTAGCTCAGGGCCAATCTTCCTCAAAAACAAAATAAAATAATAAAAATAATAATAATTTTAAAAATAGGAAATGATGCCCAAAAGATTGTGCATGTGCGATAAACACAGTTTTTGGACTCAGAAGATAACTTGAAATAATATAAACGCTATAGAAAATGATTGTGAAACTAGAAGAATGACAAGAACAAATAAAGAAAACAGATGGTGCCCTTAAAAGAAATAGAGAATGAAAAAGGGGGAAAAAGGCGAAAGGAAGTGAAGCAGGAGATGGACAAGATTAAAGAAGAAACGATAAATATGGAAAATTAGCGAATCAGGTCAAGGCGGTTCGATGAGGAACCCGCAAAGGAGAAAATGAAAGAGAGAGACGGAACGAAACAAATCATAGAAACACGATGCGGAAAAGTGCGGAGGTCAAGATTCCAAACTGAAGACTGAAAAGACACACGAGACCGACCCAATATGACTGAAAATAACGCAGAAAACTCCCAATAATCAGATAAAATGAGGGAAATTGCACGGGGTTCAGTCCAGACTCCTCGGAACAGCAAAAGGGAGAGGACGGTATTTAGCTGCATCGATCGACACCAAGGTTTTCACAAACACACCAGGGACCTGAGATTTCGGTAATCTCTTCGGGCACAGAGGAGCCGAGGGTCATGGTGGTGGAGATGATGGTGATGGTGATGATGGTGGTGATGGTGATGATGATGATGGTGATGATGATGGTGGTGATGGTGATGGTGATGGTGATGATGAGGATGATGATGGTGATGGTGGTGATGATGATGATGGTGATGATGATGGTGGTGATGGTGATGGTGATGGTGATGATGATGATGATGATGGTGATGGTGGTGATGATGATGGTGATGATGATGGTGATGATGGTGATGGTGATGGTGATGATGATGATGATGATGGTGGTGATGATGATGATGATGATGGTGATGATGATGGTGATGATGGTGATGGTGATGATGGTGGTGATGATGGTGGTGATGATGGTGATGGTGATGATGATGGCGGTGATGGTGATGATGATGATGGTGATGATGGTGATGGTGGTGATGATGATGGTGGTGATGGTGATGATGATGATGGTGATGATGATGGTGGTGATGGTGATGATGGTGATGATGGTGATGATGGTGATGGTGATGATGATGGTGGTGATGATGATGATGGTGATGATGGTGATGATGGTGATGGTGGTGATGATGGTGATGGTGATGATGATGGTGATGATGGTGATGATGGTGATGGTGATGATGATGGTGGTGATGATGATGATGGTGATGATGGTGATGGTGGTGATGATGGTGATGATGGTGATGGTGGTGATGATGATGATGGTGATGATGATGGTGGTGATGATGATGATGGTGATGATGGTGATGATGATGGTGGTGATGATGGTGATGGTGATGATGATGATGGTTGTGATGATGGTGGTGATGATGATGATGGTGATGATGATGGTGGTGATGATGGTGATGGTGATGATATTGATGATGGTGGTGATGGTGATGATGATGATGGTGATGATGATGGTGGTGATGATGGTGATGGTGATGATGGTGATGATGGTGATGATGGTGATGGTGGTGAAGATGATGATGGTGATGATGATGGTGGTGATGGTGATGATGATGGTGGTGATGGTGGTGATGATGGTGATGGTGATGGTGATTGTGATGATGGTGATGATGGTGGTGGTGATGGTGGTGATGATGGTGGTGATGATGGTGATGCCTGTGACGGTGACGACAACGGTTCCAAAAGCCGGTCAACGTTCCCGTGAGCCCAGGGACGTCCCGACACGTACGCTGTCTTAAAGGGCACTGACGCGTTCCCCTGTCACAGCGCGTCCCCAGGCCTCCAGCCCACCCTCCACCCCCGTTTCCTGGGGTCGCACAGGCCCACGACGCATTAGCGAGTCTTCCCAGCTCCCAGGAAGACGGCGGGGTCCCTGTGAAGACCGAGAGCGACCCCCCAGTGCGCACGGCCCTGCGTGATTTCTAAAGACCGACGCAAACACCTGAGTGCCTTTCCAACGGCCTCCTGGGAGTTACGACCAGACGACCCCGAGTCGGACGGTCAGGGCCGGGAGCGAAATTCCACCGAAGAGAATCCGCCCGGCGCCCTCGATCCCGAGCCCGTTGGACGGGGAAACGGACTCCACAGGAAATGAGCCCCGATTTAATGAAGTCGAGCGAAATAATTACGCCATTCATCTTCCGACGCTCGATAATTGGACCGGGAGCCACGGAAGGAGAGGGAGGGAGGGAGGGGGGAGCTGGAGGGAGCAAACGCCTGGAACGGCCCGATCTGCGGGCGAAGTTGCGAGGACACGGGAAATGGGGTGAAATCCTGAAAAATGCTCCGGGGTAGACGGAAGTGGCTGAGGGTGGAGAGGCGGCCTGTTCAGGAGACAAGTGGAGAAGCATTGAGGGTTTGGGGGGGGGTCCCAACCAACGCACTCGGCACGTCTGTCTTGTCCGTCTACACCGGAGAAGGATTGAGAACAAGTGATGTTGAGCGTAGGGTGATGGGGGCCGGCCCAGTGGCTCAGTGGTGAGGTGCGCACATTGCACTTCTTGGCGGCCTGGGGTTTGCCGGTGCGGATCCCGGGTGTGGACATGGGAGCGTTTGGCCCGCCATGCTGTGGTAGGCGTCCCACATATAAAGTAGAGGAAGATGGGCACAGATGTTAGCTCAGGGCCAGTCTTCCTCAGCAAAAAAAAAAAAAAAAAAGAGGATTGGCAGCAGATGTTACCTCAGGGCCAATCTTCCTCAAAAGCAAAAAAGAAAAAAAAAATTTGATGTCCATGGACCAGTCACTCCATCGGCCACAGGATCCATGGGAATTCCTTTGACACCGAGCGGTCAATCCTAACCGGATACCTCGATGGCTTAAGTAATGGGCCGAGTCCGTCTTAAACATCAACTCGTCAGACAACCTGGGAGCCTATTAATGTCCCGTCAGGCCGTCTGTCATTTTGTGTCCCGGGAACTCGGGGCGACGTCGCCCGTCCTTTTAATGCCCCGGCCGCGGACGCTCAAGGCCTCCCTTTACCCTTGAGAGGCGAGTCACTTGACTCCAGAGGCCGGGTCTCCAAACCGTGCACTTGTTTCCCCGAAATGGTAATCGATTGACTCACGGACGTGGCTCCGCTAAGTGGAAACGCCGGGGTTGAATTTGACGGGCGCATCCTGGGGGTAAGTTGAGGCAGGATGTCTCGGGTGACAGAGTTTCCTGCGTTGGAGCCAAATATCTTAAAGGGGCCCCGGGCCCGGAGTTTTCCGTCCCATGCAGCCCCACCAGATGGTCTCCACCGCCCGCCGGGGCCTCTGCAACCGACTCCCGCCAATGAGGACCAGATGTCGCCCCGTCTTTATCTTAACAAGCCCCGATTCCTATTAACCCGGAATTTGTCCTGCGTTCGACTCGGTTTGATTTAGTCCTGTCTCCACGTCGAAGCCAAGAAAAAAAAAAAGAAAAAAAAACCATTGAGTTTAAAAATTACAGGGTCGGGGGGGAGGCGGGGGTGAAGGGAAGAAAAGAAAAAAAATGTGGAACACATGCTCAACCCTATTTGTCGAGCAGACAGGAACATCCATTAGGATTATATGGATCGGTCGAGGCCCTCGGCAGCCCTTTGAAAATACGTTCCTGACGGGCCCGGCTCCCGGCGCTGGCCGCCGCGTTCCCGTTTGCCTCGATTTCCCGGCTCTTGACGGACGGCGACGTACGAACGAGTCAGTTCTGTCCGTTGAACTAGTTTCTAGGGTCGGCGGCCCGGAGTCTCTGCGAAATTGGAGACCAGGAACGTGTCGGCCCCGAGGAAATCGAGGAAAACGCTCAGCGTCCCGGTGACTCGAATAGACACTGAGGTTCTGGAAGGGGCCCCTGCGGATTAAAGGTTTCCTGAAGGAATTTGGAACGTGAGGAGGGAAAAACGGAGACGTGCGACGTCCGAGGTGGGACGACGGGCCGATCAGAGTACGCGGATAATTGCTAATTATTCATGGCCTCTCTGCCATCAGTTGAGCTGGAAACGCTCAACCCCGTTTAGCCCTGAGGTAACTACTGCCAATCCTCTTATTTGTTGTTTTTTTTTTTTTTTTGCTGAGGAAGACTGGCCCTGACCACCTGTTGCCAATCCTCCTCTCTCTCTTTTTTTTTTTTGCTGAGGAAGACTGGCCCTAACCATCTGCTGCCAATCCTCCTCTCTTTTTTTGCTTTTTTGCCACCAAATAGGAAAACGTTCAGGAATCGAGTTTCTAAGGAACGTGGTCGGGAGATTGAAAAAAGAAAGACGCTGAGATTTGTGACGCCCATGAAAGAATTCTTAAGTGGAGAAGCCTGTTGGCCCCCGAAATGGAACGGGTTCATCCTGTAAATATGTCGATATTTCCCCAAATTAAAATATGGCCTTAATCCCTCCAGGAATTTCTTTCTTTTCTTTTCTTTTTTTTTTTTTTAAAGTGTGGAAATCATCGAGCGGCTCCAAAACGTTTCCGTAAGAATAAACGGGTGGCGTTTCAGAAGAAGCCTGGAGACGGGCGGTGCATTAGCAGACAATAAAACCCTTTATAAAGACGCGAGAAATGAAAGGAGTCAGGACCCGGCCCCGTGAACAGACGGATCCACGACGATGAGGAAGAAACGCCCCAAGAGTTTACGACGTGACAGACGTGCTTTTCCTAATTCATTCCAAAAAAAAAATCTTTTTTTTTTTTTGAAAAATCAGAGATTCTGTGTGTCACGAAATCGACGCAAAATTAAAAGGCACGTGAGGAAACAGATGGAAAATACATTCTACACCCCCCCCTCCAAAAAATCCTTAATCCCATAAAAGGGCTGTTTCCAATCGCAGATCAAGTGGCCCCAATTAAAAGGCCAAAGGGCAGCAGACAAATGGCCAAGAATCAAAAGAAAACGTTCGGCTTCGGGGGGGGGGACCTGATGGAAACGGTTTCTGGAAGGCCAGTAGACCCCGTTCCTGGCTCGCAAGTCGCTGCTTTTCCGGCCCGACGGGGCCACGCGTGGGGGCGTCCTCCGTGGAAGGTGGTGGACGGTGAGGACGGTCCATGGGGAAAGTATTTGACTGACTAACAGACTGACAAACGACAAGTCTTGAAAAGGTGCCCCGACTTTCCGGCCTGGTGGTGCAGCGGCGGCTAATTGTGCACATTCCGCTTCGGTGGCCCGGGGTTTGTGGGTTCAGATCCCGGGTGTGGACATGGCAAGCCATGCTGTGGTAGTCATCCCACATATGAAGTAGAGGGAGATGGGCATGGATGTTCGCTGAAGGCCACTCTTCCTCAGCAAAAAAAAAAAAAAAAAAAAAAAGAGGAGGGTTGGCAGCAGTGAGCTCAGGGCCAATCTTCCTCAGGAAAAAAAAAAAATAAGGATGTGGTGGGCAGAAGGATGTCGGCCCTATATCCCCACCCTACAGATGCTTTTTCACCACCCTGTAGGCCACATCCACCCCACACCCCCGGGGTCCCCACTGACGCCCCGAGGCAACACGGATGATGTCATTCCCCTCCACGAAGCACCCCACCCTCTCCATCTCCGTCTTGAACCCCCATTGGTGGCCCCACTTTGCCTTCCGACCTCCCTCAACGTCAACCCGGTCGCCATCCAAGATGGCGCCCCATTCCCAGAGGAGGAGCTGGCCCACCTACACCCCCTCCCCCAACCCCGGGAGCCACCCTGTGACCCTCGCCCCCTGGGTTCAGTCAACAACACTGAGAACCGTTCTCCCAACCGTGGAAAGGCCCTTGGGATCCCAACCAACCAATATGGCGGCCCCAATGGGAGCACCGTTGGATGATGCTCTTCCTCCATCTCCCACCGTGTCCTTGCGTCCGTCCGTCCGTCCGTCTTGGACACGAGGATGCCCCCGTCCTCCGGCTGCAGGGAGGGCACCTCTCGCAGGACGGTCTACCACCTGGTCCAGGGGACAAGGCCGGGGCAAAGGTCAGAGGGACCTTCCTACGTCCGCCATTTTTTTTTTTTTTTGGACTCCTTGAGCTTCACACATTCAACATACAAGGTGCCATCATTTGGGGTATCGAGTCCTGAGCCCCATCCCCACTGTGTGGCCAGGTTGAGAACGGGCGTCTCGGAGGAGACCCCATTAGGCACCTTGGGGATCGTATATTTATCACAGTTCCCTCAACGCCCGTTGCATAGTAGTCGCTCAACAAACACGCATGCAATCAACCAACTCAGGGAGCCTCCAATCCCATCTTCCTTCATGCAGTTGGTTCCCCCGACTCGGCCCCATCAACCGTGTCGTCTTAGGAGCCATCCGGCCTCGGGGGCCTCAGTTTACCGCACACGGGGGGACGTGAATCCGTCCAGACTCCCAACTCTCTTTTGCACACCATCCAAACGTCTACATGTCCGGACCCCTCAGGTCACGGGCCCGGACGGCTTCCCAGGGGTCGGGGGGCTCCTGGCTTCCTCCACCCCCAAGAAAAGGGATTGCATGCCCAGCGGGATTGGCCCGAGGGGCCGGCCCTTGAATGCACGTTTGCAAAATGCCTCCTACGAGGCCCAGGATGCGCTCAGATGGCACCGTCCATATAGGAGCATCGGGTTCCACACACGTCCCGTGGACACATCCCTCAAGGTCTTATCACCTCCCCGGCACACAGTCTGGGGGTCGCAGCCCGGCGTGGCCTGGGGGTCCTGCTGGGGCTGGGCTGCGTTTCTCCACCCCGTTGCAAGTCCCAGGGGCAAAAGCAGCGCCATCTGCATACGAAAGACTCGGCACAAAGGCCGGACCCCCCCCCACTCCCCACAGCTGGTCTCGGCGGGGGTCCCCGGGCGCCTCTTTGTGTCCCTCACAATGACTCCGGGCTCTCGGCTCTCCGTTTGTTTGCTCCCAGGCCCCAAGCAAACGGCCAACGCGATTGTTCGTCGCTGAGTGTTTGCCCTGCGGACGGGCCCTCTGGGTCGCCGTTAATCAGACCGTTTTATTCGAGGCGGGCGGGACCGGCCCCAGTCAGACAAGGGAGGAGGGCAGCGTTGTGCACAGATCCAGAGGGGGTCTGTCTTTCAGGGTTTTTGCAGCCTCGGCCCTGCGGACGTGGGGGCGGGGCCACGCTCTGTGCTGGGCGTCCTGGGCGCCGTCGGGGGTGGGGCAGCCTCTCTGGGCTCCACCCTCGAGATGTCAGGAGCCGCCTCCCAGGTCCAGGCCTGACAACCAGAAATGGCTGCGGGCTAGGCAGAGTCGCCCCTGGGGGCAAAAGGAATCCAGTCATGAAACGCGGACATACGGGGATGGGTAGTCAGCCAGCTGCATACGGGATAGATGGAGTGTAGACAGACGGAGAGATGGATGGACGGATGGATGGATGGATGGATGGACAGACAGATGGATAGATGGATGGGTGGACGGATGGATGGATGGATAGATGGATGGATGGATGGATGGATGGATGGATAGATGGATAGACGGATGGATAGATGGATAGATAGATAGATGCATACATGGATGGATGGATGGGTGGATGGATAGATAGATCGATGGATAGATAGATTGATTGATAGATGGATTGATAGATCGATAGATAGATAGATGGGTAGATGGATGGATGGATGGATGGATGGATGGATGGATGGATGGATGGATAGATGAATGGATGGATGGATGGATGGATGGATGGATGGATAGATGGATGGATGGATGGATGGATGGATGGATGGATAGTTGGATGGATGGATGGATGGATAGATGGATGGATGGATGGATGGATAGATGGATAGATCGATAGATAGATAGATGGATAGACGGATGGATAGATGGATGGATAGATGGATGGATGGATGGATGGATAGATGGATGGATAGATTGATGGATAGATGGATAGATTGATAGATTGATCAATCGATGGATCGATAGATCGATAGATAGATAGATGGGTAGATGGATGGATGGATAGGTCGATAGATAGATACATGGATAGACGGATGGATAGATGGATAGATAGATAGATTGATCGATCGATGGATCAATAGATCAATAGATAGATGGATGGATGGATAGATGGATAGATGGATGGATGGATGGATAGATGGATAGATGGATGGATGGATGGATAGATGGATGGATGGATGGATGGATGGATGGATAGATGGATAGACGGATGGATAGATGGATGGATGGATGGATAGATAGATCGATGGATCAATAGATAGATAGATAGTTAGATGGATAGATAGATCGATGGATGCACAGTGCACGGCTTGCGTTTGTCAATAAAGTTTTATTGACACTTCCGTTTACACATCGTCTGCCTTCTGTTGGAGGGTAAAAGGAGCTGAGTTCCTGGACCTCAGAACACCCCTCGGGGTCGTGGGACCCAGACGTTGGACGAATCGGCCCCCGGGGAGGGTCCGACGCCTCTCGTCCCTCACAGGAGAGTCAGTCCCGCGCCATCTGACGGCTCAGACGCATCATCCCCCGAGCCCGGGGGGACCAGCTTCTCGAGGGACGAGTCCCACACGGGGACCCGCGTCTCTGGGGTCACAGATTTCACCCTGCCTTCATTGTTTTCAGGTCCGTCGTCCCTAAAAGTGCTTTTATCCTAGAGAATCCTAACGACCTCCACGGGAACACGAGCTCCTCCTTCTTCATCTTCAAGTTGCTACAACCGTGACCAACATGGGCCGGGGCCTTGAATGCCGGGATCACTCCTAAGTGACCAGAGATGCCAAATATTCAACCTCATTCTTAAACGGCTGAAAACGAGCTCACCCAGGAATCCCGAGTCTTACAGATCGAAGATAATTCGCCGTGTCTGCAAAACCCTCGTTTCTAACCCAAAAGGGAGGTTTTGCGCGTCGAGCGTCCCCAGATGTGCTCCCTCCTCAGAAACCCTGCAGTCGCTTATCTTTTCAGGTTTCTCTGCGTTATCCCATTAGGAAGAATGTCCAAATCACGGAGATCCTGTAAAGGTCGAATTAAGCTTGATGGGTTCCACGTTTTTCTCCCCGATCCGTCCAATAAGCGTAAAATCATGATAAGCATCGCATTTTGGGTGTTTTTTTTTTTTTTTTTTGGAACATTTGTTTCCATTTCTCCTTAAACGGCTGCGGCGCACGGCTGGGCTCCGGGCGGACGACGTCCGTCTCTGTTCCGACCAGGCCGCTCCGGTGCTCGGGCGGATCCCGAACCCTGACGGACAAACGCAGCTAGTCGTGTGGGTGTTTCCTCCCGGCCCAAAGGGGGGCGAGCGAGTCAGGAACAGCACCGCCCTGCAGGGAGGGAGGGGACGGGGAGGACGATGACGGGAGGAGGGGGAGGAGGGGAGGACGGATGGGAGGAGGGATGGGAGGACGGATGGGAGGATGGATGGGAGGATGGATGGGAGGACGGATGGGAGGGAGGATGGGAGGGAGGATGGGAGGATGGGAGGAGGGATGGGAGGAGGGATGGGAGGACGGATGGGAGGACGGATGGGAGGACGGATGGGAGGATGGATGGGAGGATGGCTGGGAGGATGGATGGGAGGACGGATGGGAGGACGGATGGGAGGACGGATGGGAGGATGGATGGGAGGATGGATGGGAGGATGGATGGGAGGATGGATGGGAGGACGGATGGGAGGACGGATGGGAGGATGGGAGGATGGCTGGGAGGATGGATGGGAGGACGGATGGGAGGACGGATGGGACGGAGGATGGGAGGTAGGTAGGAATGAGAGAGGGAGGCAGGCAGAAAGACAGGCCCGTCACGTGGTTTGTACCTGGTGTGTGCTGTGCTGTGTGTTGCGTGTGTGTGGCGTGTGTGCGTCTGTGCTGGGGCATCCCCGGCAGCACCAGCTCCCAGCAGAACCGTCGACCTTTCCCTCCCTGGACCCCCAGAGCCCTCCGTGGCCCTGGGTCGTTTCTGGAACCTCCCCCCCTGCGGCAGAGCGGCTTCCCGTGGGATCGCAGACCCCGCGTCGGGGATCAGAGAGCCCCGGGTCCCACTGCCGGGGCGGAGGCTGCACGCGCGGGGCAGGGCCTGCAGGAGCTGGAGCGGAGCAGGAGTGTGTCCAGCCAGGGAGCCTCGGGGACCTTCCAGGGCCCGCCCAGCGAGAATGTGGGGCGGAGACGGGGCTTCCTCCCTCTCCTGCTGGCCCGAGGCTCCCAGGATGCAGGGACGGGGCTCCCAGGATGCAGGGCTGGAGGCTCCCAGGATGCAGGGACGGGGCTCCCAGGATGCAGGGCTGGAGGCTCCCAGGATGCAGGGACGGGGGCTCCCAGGATGCAGGGATGCCTCTGAACCGAAGGGAGAAAACCATCGAGGGGCAAAAGCAAGAAGGAGGGCGAGCCGCCGGCCTGACAGAGTTGGGGTGGAGGAGACGGGCACCTGCTCGCCCATCTTCTGGGGCATCGGGTCCATTCACATCGTTGGCAACCGTCCCCACCATCCGTTTCCAGAACTTTCCATCTTCCCAAACTGAAAGTCTGTGTCTTTTAAACAGCAACGCCTCATCCCCTCCCTCAGCCCCTGGACCCACCGTCTACTTTCTGTGTCTATAGATTGCACTCCTCTGGGGACATCCTATGGATTTGTCCTCTTGTGTCGGCTTATTTCACTGAGCATCACGGCCTCAGGGCCCATCCGTGCTGGAGCAGGTGCCAGAATCTCCTTCCTTTTCATGGCTGCATAATATTCCACTGCATCCTCTTCCTTTTCGTGGCTGCATAATATTCCACTGCCTCTCTTTTCTTTTTCATGGCTGTGTAATATTCCACTGCACACATTCTGTTTATCCGTTCACTCATCGATGGACACCCGGGTTGCTTCTGCCTTTTTTTGGCGATGGTGCATAACGCTACCGGGAACACGAGTCTACACCTATCGACTCAAGACCCTGCTTTCACTTCTTTCAGGGAATACGCTCAGCGCACATGTCGGGGGTTCCGATGGTCCATAAATACCTGTCATTTTCATCAAATTTCAACAGCAAACATCACGCGATTTCATTCTGCGAGGAGTCCGGGGCCGACTAACGAGGATCTTTCCACCCATCCGGAGTCTCAGGATATAATGGCCCAGACTCGCGGGACCAACCGTGGGTCCGTTCCTCGTCTTGGCAGACGTTCCTCTGAAGCGTTGGAAGAAAAACGAAAACGCTTGCCGGCCCCGAGACCGCTCCTCCCTCCACCACCTTTACTGAATTATTCATGCGCTGTTCCCCGTGTAGGAACAGGAAGCCCGGGTCGCGTTCGGAGATGGAGATTTTATTATTTATACGCCATAAATGTGTTCATGAATAATTGACCGCGGTACATCGACGGCGCGCAAACAAATAGAGCGAATTATTAATTTATAGCACGCTGGGGGGATCCATAAAACCCCAGTAAACACACTCTTTAATCAACTATAGACTTTTAAAAGCCACTTTACGCGAAGGTTCACATCTTATGTATCCATCGCCCCCTAATTGAATATTTATATATTTGCATATGAGCTGATATCAGTGACACCAAAAAAAAAAGAAAAAAAGAAAAAAGGATAAAGGACCGTCGCCGAAACGGGATTCAGCGAGTGGATGGATCCGCCGTGAGTTCATCCCCTAATTTGGATTCTGTTTCTCCATCTAGACCAGCGACGGTCATCCGACAGGATCGAAAATATCCGGTTCCTTGACACCCTGTCCATAGACGCGTATTTGACGGCATGCATTTCACAGCAAGGACCCACCTCAATCCACTTATTTTTTTACTTATTGATTTATTTCTTTGGCACGATGAGGATTGAAATCCAGACGTCGGGTCTGGAGCTGCAAAAACGTGTCCATCACACCTGGCGTTTGCTGTGCAACCAACGGCCCTGGGGCTCAGAGACTTCAAACAAGCAGCGTTGATTTCTTTTCTCTCGAGTGTTCGCAGGCTGTGTGGACGGAGCTTGGAGCCTCGGCTGTTCTGGAAGGAACCGGGCCTCACTCGCATGGCTGGACCTTGGTGGACACGGCCGGACGTTGGGGACCATGGTGGGGCCTCCCCGCGTGGTCTGTCAACCTCTCCCAGTGTAGACGATGGAGCTCCTGATGTCCAGCACTTTTCTAGTCAGCCCTGACCCCCAGGAGTCAAACTACGGCCGCCATTTTGCACACGGTCTACACGGCGATGCTTCCTGCACAAGAGTTCCAATGAAGCCCGTTGTTGACCCTCATGGATCAGGTCATAAACCCAACGGATAAGCTCATTGTCTACAATGTCTTCCCGTTTGCGGTCTTGAGCGGTGACTCAAGATAATCCTGAAGACATGGGGGGTGGGTGTTGGGATCCGTGGAAGGCAATCCCAAGACAAAGTAACTCACTTACAGAAACGGATCCGGTGTCTTCAGGGCACAGGGTGGGTCTCCTCTTCTGTCTCTGAGGACGACGCTGTCCCTGGATTCAGGGCCGCCTCCTCTAGGAAGCCCTCCTCTCCATCCTTCCCCTCATCACGGATTTCGCCACAACACGGCCTGAAAATAGACCAAGCGAAAGGTAGACAGAACCGTCGTGCAGTGTAGAAAAAAGTGAGTATTTGTGCTGGGTCCATACCACGTCCCCCGACAGAAACCGCTGGATCCAGCAGGTGAAAAACATACAGTAATACGGAGAATTTGAACAACGTGGACGCGCATGCGGATAAAACGAAAAAAACGCCCGTTCTGCCTACGCTTGTCGGAAACAGCGTCAAAAAATAATAATAATAATAATAATAAGGAATTCAAACACGAAACAAAACTCCGTCTCTTTTCCAGGATCCACGTGATATAAACTGAGATTTCTGAACTGAGTAGAAGAGAGTTTAAAAATCCCAAATATTTGGTACTTGAACCCAACGACCTTTCTGTTAAAAACAGAATTGTAAAGAAAACCAATTATCCCTCAGACCTGAACGACAGCGAGCAATTCAGCGTCTGCGGAAAGCAGCAGCGTTTACACGGTTCGTCCCCCAAACGCTGCAGTTTCCTGGAAACACGGACTCTGCCAACTCAGTCCAGGAAGACGCAGAAAATGCCGACCCCAACCTGAAAATTTACAGACGGAAATTGCAAGAAAAGATGAGCCCTCGAAGACCAGCACCCGGGGCCGGCCCGGGGGCACAGCGGTTAAGTGTGCACATTCCACTTCGGCGGCCCAGGGTTCGCCAGTTTGGATCCCGGGTGTGGGCATGGCACCGCTTGGCATGCCACGCTGTGGTAGGAGTCCTATGTATAAAGTAGAGGAAGATGGGCACGGATGTGAGCTCAGGGCCAGTCTTCATCAGCAAAAAAAAAAAAAAAAAAAACAGAGAGAGAGAGAGGAGGATTGACAGCAGATGTTAACTCAGGGCCACTCTTCCTCAGCAAAAAAAAAAAAAAAAAAAGGGAAGGATTGGCAGCAGATGTTAGCTCAGGGCCAGTCTTTCTCAGCAAAAAAAAAAAAAAAAAAAAAGAGGAGGAGGGTTGACAGCAGATGTTACCTCACGGCCAATCTTCTTTACAAAAAAAAATATAAAAAAATTTCAAAAACCAGAACCTGATGGTGATTCCAAGGAGAAACTTCTGCCAAATCTCTGTGGACAGCAGCCATTCGCACAACCCGTGCAAGTGGTCTCAGAAAATGGAGGAAGAGGGGAAGCAGCTTAGCTAACTTTGGGGTGTGTTTGGTCTTATTACGGAAGACATGGTTTGTTGATTGAAAAAATATTACAAGAAGTTCACTCGCTGACCCTCGGGGACCCGGTCCAGCAGGGGTGAAAGGTCAGCAAAATGCCCCCCATATCATCCACTTAGACATTGAGTTCCCTGCATTTCAAGATTGTCAGGCCGCCCCGGAGCTTTCCCGTATCTCCGTCTCCACCCAGGCCTTGAAGGCCACACCAGAGCCCTCCTTTTCCTCACCCCGTCCTGGGCTCCCTCTCCTTCCTCCCTCCTCTTGGCGGATCCCGTTCGGGCCGGGCCCCCCTCCCCTCCGCGGGCCTCCAGGATCCTTTGCCAAACCCGCTTCGCTCGGAGGCCCCCTCCACCCCTCTCCCTCCTGGCTTTTTATTATTTTAATTGGTGCTGGGGTCCGGCAGGTTTACAACCTCTCTGTTTACGGGGCCGTCACTTTAATAAGACGCCTAAGAGGGAACAGCCGCCCGGGGGTCTATAAACCGTTTCATTGCCACCAACCCACCCAGGCGTTTCCATTTACACCCGCTGCGGTGCGGCCCGTAAAACCCACCACCGTCTGCGGTGGATTTTTCCACCTCGGCCTCCTTTGCACACGTCACCGGCCTGACCGGCTGCCGGGTCCTAGATTTTTCCCGTCCCCCGGATGGGACGGGGGGACATTCGCCAGCCCAGAGCGACGGGGAAAACCTCGCTCGGCCAAAACCTGCATCGTCCTTGCACAAAAGCCAGACAGCAAGCTGGCTTCCCGCGTGTTTTCCGGGGTCCCCGAAGCTGGATGACGCGCCCCACGGCGGGAGAGGACATGTCACAGAGCGGTCCGGGTGCAGAGGGACGAGCCGGACAGCCCTCGGGATCGCCCATCGCAAGGAAGAACTGGACGGATGCTCCCATTTCCCGCCCCCCCCCGGCGTGCGGCCGAATTTCCTTTTTCAGGGCTGAGTAATATTCCGTTGCACCGATGCATCACATTCTCTGTTTTCGTTCGTCCATCGATTGACACTTGGGTTGTTTCCGTATCTTGGTGATGTGAACATGGGGGTACGGGGACCCCTTTGAGATCCTCATTTCAAGTCCTCGGGGGGGGGGTGGGGGCGCAAAATAAAGCTCAGGAGGAAGAACCCACTTTGCAAGGCCCAAAGGACAAGGAGAATGGCTGATATACGAGGATTGTATGGCTTTTCTGGGGCCGTCACCGCAAATTCCCCACACGGGGCGGCTAAGACCACTGACGTCAATGGACTCATGGTCCTGGAGGCGGGACGTCTGGGATCCAAATGCAGGCAGGGCTGGTCCCTCCTGAGGCCTCCCTCCTTGCCGTGTAGACGTGTCTTCTCCCCGTGTCCTCACGTGGTTGTCCCTCTGTGCGTG
The DNA here is from genome assembly GCF_041296265.1 of Equus caballus. Classification (NCBI taxonomy): domain Eukaryota; kingdom Metazoa; phylum Chordata; class Mammalia; order Perissodactyla; family Equidae; genus Equus; species Equus caballus. Next base: position 351,519 of record NC_091715.1, on the reverse strand, counting down.
TATCATCTCTTCCCATCAGGACCCCAGTCCTGGTGCATCAGGACCCACCCCCATGACCTCATTTGACCGCCATCCCCTCCTTAAAGACCCGTCTCCAAATCCCGGCATGTGCCAAGGTCCTGGGGTCAGGACTCCAACACGTGAGTTTGGGGGTCGGGACATGATTCAGCCCATGGCCATTTGTACGACCAGAGTGCCTTCTTATTTTCAGGAGGAACTTTTAGTGAAAGCTTTGACCCTGTTGACCCATGTGCAACGGCTGGGCGATGGGTCAACCGTGCAATGACTGGGTGATGGGTCAACGGTAGAGTGACTGGGCGATGGGTCAACTGTAGAGTGACTAGAAGATGGGTCAACTGTGCAGTGACTGGGCGATGGGTCAAGTGTGCAATGGCTGGACGATGGGTCAACTGTAGAGTGACTGGGCGATGGGTCAACTGTAGAGTGACTAGAAGATGGGTCAACTGTAGAGTGACTAGAAGATGGGTCAACTGTAGAGTGACTAGAAGATGGGTCAACTGTAGAGTGACTAGGTGATGGGTCAACCGTGCAATGAGTGGGCGATGGGTCAACTGTGCAATGGCTGGGCGATGGGTCAACTGTAGAGCGACTAGAAGATGGGTCAACTGTGCAGTGACTGGGCGATGGGTCAACTGTAGAGTGACTAGAAGATGGGTCAACTGTAGAATGACTAGAAGATGGGTCAACTGTAGAGTGACTAGGTGATGGGTCAACCGTGCAATGACTGGGCGATGGGTCAACTGTAGAGTGACTGGGCGATGGGTCAACTGTAGAGTGACTAGAAGATGGGTCAACTGTAGAGTGACTAGGTGATGGGTCAACCGTGCAATGAGTGGGCGATGGGTCAACTGTAGAGCGACTAGAAGATGGGTCAACTGTAGAGTGACTAGGTGATGGGTCAACCGTGCAACGAGTGGGCGATGGGTCAACTGTGCAGTGACTGGGCGATGGGTCAACTGTAGAGCGACTAGAAGATGGGTCAACTGTAGAGTGACTAGGTGATGGGTCAACCGTGCAACGAGTGGGCGATGGGTCAACTGTGCAGTGACTGGGCGATGGGTCAACTGTAGAGTGACTAGAAGATGGGTCAACTGTAGAGTGACTAGAAGATGGGTCAACTGTAGAGTGACTAGAAGATGGGTCAACCGTGCAACGAGTGGGCAATGGGTCCCTGGAGGAGCTCGAAGGCAGCCAGAGCCCGCGGCCCCCAGCCCGCTGCGCTGCTGGGCTCCCCTGGTCGCCGGGAGGTCAGCAGAGTCTCTGGGCGCTTGGGACACCCCTGCTGGGCGCCCTCGGAGGGGGACACGGTGGTGAACGCCGCCACCCCCACGACGACCGGACACCTTCCGACCCCACAGTGTCGCTCCAGCTGGTTGCACGAGGGGCGCCGGGCGCAGACGTCTCTGGTCCGGGACCCAGGGCCTCGCCGATCCCCACGGGCCCCCGGGCGGCTGGAGGTGGCCTCGCGGGGACGGCAGAATCCGATTTGCACTCAGTTCCTCATTTCCCTCTGCTCTGAGGCCGCCACCACCCTGGGCATCACGCAGTCACTCTGCAACCCCTCGCTTCTTAATCCCAGCCCGCCGCCGCCGTGGTGACTGGGGTCGCGATTAGCGAGACCCCGCTAATGGACTCCCCATTCGCGGGTCCTCGGGGTGGCGGGGGTGGGGGGTAGGGACGCCGTCCCGCGTCGCCCCCCCAACCCCAAACCCCCCGCCGAGCCCAACGAGTAGGAAATGAACAAAGTCTGTGACCCAACAACCAACAATTCATAAATTCATTAGATTTAAGCCCAAAAAAAAAAAAAAAAAAAAAAAAAGAGCGAGAGAGGCCAGCGAGCTCGCCACGCATTTAATAGTTTTCCTTCCAACGTCTAATTTACATTTCTGCCTGTTCTGGCAAAGATATTACTTCATTAGGGGCTTTTTTCTTTTTTTCTTTTTTTTTTTTCCTTTTTTTTTTTTCCCTCTTTCTAAATTAGAGAAATTTTAATGACTTTCTCGTATTTATTGCTTCCATATGGAAGTAGGGGATCTTTTCTCACAAATGGAAATGAGACCCCGAAATTACCGCCCATGGGGCCAGGCGAGAGAGGACGGCATGTGTTGGCTCGGGGACGGGGACGGGGTGGGGGGGGGGGTCCGCCTGCCTCCTCGAATTACCGTGAACCGGGTCGTCCATTGCGCAGACGCCCTAATAGGCCCGGCTTTGAAAGGCGCTCCCCTGAAATTTATTTGGGGCCCCGCCGACAACCCCCCCCCCCGTCCATCCCCGCGGCGGCCGACGAGCTCTGATAATATTAAACAGCTGGTGCAGCCCGGCGGGCTCCCCGGGGGCGGAGGGGGGCCGGGCTGCGTGGGACCTCTGACCCCGGGACCCCGGGAATGCCCCGTTCTGAGGAAAAACACCTGTTGGCCTGGGCGACCCCAGAGGCCGCGCGCGGGGAGGCGGGGACGCAGCTGGGCAGACGCGGCCCCGCACAGGTGCTTCCTCCTGCAAAGGTCCTGGGGCCACGAGGACGAGGCAGGGACCCCGCAGCTGGCCCCGGGGGTGGGTGGGGGGTGACGGGGACGCCCCCTGTGTGCGCATGTTTGCATATGGAGGATAACTGTCACCTCCATCCTTGTCCTTGGCCGTCATCCCGTTGTTCGGGGCCTCCTCGTGCAAAGGCCCTGTGGTCTCCCCACGGCGGCCTCCCTCCGCCGTTTCCCCCGCCGGCCTGGCCCGGGTCCCCACATCCCATCCCTCACGGTTGTCAGCAGGCCCCGCTCGTGAAAGGCCCATATTTAATCTCCCCCTTTATGGATGGGGTGTCGACCCGGACACGGGACGCCGGGCCTGCCGGGTAAGCCGCCTAAATCCTTCCGTTAATTTCTTCCTCCAGCCGTTTCGGGGTCACCCCCGCACTCGCGCCTGCGTCCCCGCGCTCACCCGGGGCTGTCATCACCACCGCCGCCGCCTCCCCCCGGGGTTGGGGTCCCCTCGGTGGCCCCCCCCCTTGGCCACCCTCCTGCTTCCGGCCTCCTCCGGGGGCCCCCCGGCGGGCTCACCTATGAAACAGCCCATTTGGGGCCATTGAGAAAAACCCACTGAAAGGGATGGAGGTTGGGGGGTGGCGGGTGGTGGCCGCGTCTACACTCTGGGAATCCGACTCGACTTGGCAGAGCCTTCAGATGCCACCGGGTCCCCATCCCTCGGGCTCGGCCGGGCCCCCGTGTGTCCCAGACGGGAAAGGTCAGCTCCACCCGCCCCGCTCCCAGACCCTCATGAATGCAACCAGCTTCTTGGGAGGAAAAAAAAAAAAAAAAAAAGGAAAAATCTTGGCCAACCCGGTGACACCAGCCATTGGCCTGCACCCCCCGCCACATCTGAAACCCATCACCCGAGCCCATTAGGGTTTTTGCAAGCCGCATGCAGGCTGCGTATAATAAGCAGCCATTCATCCCTCTGGATTTTTTTTTTTTTTTTAGGGGAGGTGAGGGGGAGGCGGGGAAGGTTTTTAAGCAATTTGCAATCCGTTTCCAAGATGACGGAGGTGGAAGCGAGGGCAACACCACCAGCACCACCACCACCACCGGCGCTGCGCTCGCTCGGGGCTCGTCAGGAACGGAAACCCGATTACCCGGCCGCCCGCGCCACTCATCGCTTCGCATCAGGCAGCCCCGCGGATCCGCTGCCAGCTCCCATCACGGCCGCCGCGCGCTGACGCGGCCCCGTCGGTTCCACTTAACGGGGGAGCCTGTCAGCTTGTCACGGCTTTTTAAGGCCGGCGGTGGAGACGACCCGCGCCAACCCGCCCCCCTCCGCCCGCTCCCCAGGCGTCCAGGCCTCACGGGACGGCAGGCGCGCGGCCCCGCGAATACGGGGGTGGCAGGGGGGGCATTTTCTTTTTTTTAGGATGACCCCCCCCAGGGTCGGGGGTGGGATTTTTTTCTTAGGATGACCCCCCAGGGTTGGGAGTTCAATTTTTTTTAGGATGAACCCCCAGGGTCTGGGGTGGGATTTTTTTTTAGGATGACCCCCCCAGGTTTGGGACTTGGATTTCTTTTTTAGGATGACCCCCCCAGGTTTGGGACTTGGATTTTTTTTTAGGATGACCCCCCAGGGTTGGGAGTTGCATTTTTTTTTTAGGATGAACCCCCAGGGTCTGGGGTTGGATTTTTTTTTAGGATGACCCCCCAGGGTCGGGGGTTGGATTTTTTCTTAGGATGACCCCCCAGGTTTGGGACTTGGATTTTCTTTTAGGATGACCCCCCAGGGTCGGGGGTGGGATTTTTTTTTTTAGGATGACCCCCCCAGGGTTGGGAGCTGGATTTCTTTTTTAGGATGACCCCCCAGGGTTGGGAGTTGGATTTTTTTTTGGGATGACCCCCCAGGGTTGGGAGCTGGATTTCTTTTTTAGGATGACCCCCAGGGTCTGGGGTTTGGATTTTATTTTTTTAGGATGATGCCCCCAGGGTTGGGAGTTGGATTTTTTTTTTAGGATGACCCCCCATGGTTGGGGATTGGATTTTTTTTTTAGGATGACGCCCCAGGATCGGGGGCTGCAAAAGGACCAGAGCCCCCCTGTCTGGTGGAGAAACTCCACACGCTTCTCCCCCCCCCCCTTTCTCTCTCTCTCCCTCGGCAAAAAAAAAAAAACAAAACCAATTCCAGGGCACCCAGATAATAAAAGGGCACGTTTCCTATTTGGTAAACTGTCTTTATCTTGCTGGCCGGCCAGGCTGTGCGTGTCAAGAGGACCGGGCCCCCCCTCCTCGGAATCGTCAACTGGCCGGCAGAAAACAGATACGGAGCTTTTTCCTTTTTTTTTTTTTTTTTTTTTTTTGAGGAAGATTAGGCCTGAGCTAACTGCTGTCAATCCTCCTCTTTTTTTTTTTTTTTTTTTTTTTTGCTGAGGAAGACTGGCTCTGAACTAACTTCCGCGCCCATGTTCCTCTACTTTCTATGTGGGACGCCTGCCACAGCATGGCTTGATGAGCGGTGCCGTGTCCGCACCCGGGATCCGAACCCGCGAACCTCGGGACGCGAAAGCGGAATGTGCGCACTTAACCGCTGTGCCACCGGGCCGGCCCCACGGAGCTTGTAATTAATGCAGCTCGCGGGACGGGGGCCGTGGAGGGAACCCAGGGCCCTCTCCCCCTGGTCCGGCCTGCATCCGGGGCGTGCGCACGAGGTGTCGGCTCGGAACGCCCATCCGGCTGCGCCCCCCGGACCCCTCGCCGCCAAGTTTCACTCGCCGTTTTGCAAGTTGAACATAGACTCGGCTGCAGTTTGGGGGTGTTCCCGAGGATCCGGGCCGGGGTGGGGGGTCCAAGCCGGGCCGTCTCCCCGTGAATCGGGCCTTTCTTCTCCCGGCGGCTGGCAGAGATCACGGAATGAAATGAAACGACGTGGCCCTGAGATCTTCCCCGTTTCCAGCTGGCGCCTGCTGGGCTCACCACCAGAAACGGAGACAAACGGCCTCTCTGGGCTGGCGGACAGATTGGCCCTCGTGCGCCCTGCGTCCCCAAATTGGTATTTTTTTGGGGGGTGTGAGAAAGTCTGGAAAAGCAAGGCTGGTGGGGTGGGCATCAGTTTTTAGGGCACCCCCGAGAGACAGCCCAACCTTAATGGGTTAAAGCAAAAGGGAAGGCGTTGGCTTCTGTAATGCAAAGTTCACTAAGTTGGCTTCAGGAGCAGCTTGATCAAGGTGCTTAATAAGAACACAGGTGCCTGCTTTCTCCCCTCCCCAAATCTTTCTGCTAAACTCCTCGGGAACGAGGGTTTTCAAACAGCTCCCCCTCGTGGGAGCAAAAAGGCTGCACAGCTCTCGACCCAAAGCCGGATAACACCTGTCTGCACCTTTCCGGGCTGGTGTGAACAACACTGCTATGAACGTTCACGTGCAAATTTTTTTTTTTCCAAACACCTTTTTCTCCAAATTCCAGGACGCTTCAAGCGTGAGAACGTCTGCCGTTTCTGACGCACCCGTCTTTCTCAGATTTCCCCTTCCAGGTAAGACGTGGCTCGTTCTGGTCAGCACGTTTTTCGGGTTCCCGTTCCTGCGGGCTGTCCCTCCATCTTCCTGATGGCCCAGCAGACGGGCGGTTCTTCAGGAGACAAGTCTTTCTCTTCCACAAGTGACCCCAGCCCGTCCCCTGCCGCCGCCTGCCCTGTGGGGACTCCAAAATCCCTTCCTGTTTGTTTAATTGAGATGCAATTTACACCCCACAAAGCCGGCCGTTTTAAAATACACAATTCAGTGGTGTTTGGCGCCTTCACAAGGTCACGCATTTGCCTCTCTCTGGATCCAGAACATTCTCATCCCCCCAAAAGGAGACTTTGCCCCGATCAAGAGTCACTTGCCATCCCCCAGCCCCCAGCCCCTGGCGTCAATAACCCACTTTCTGTCTGTGGATTTCTGGGTTCTGGACATTTCCTATCCATGGGATCACATGCTGTGTGTCTTTTTGTGTCTGGCTTCTGTCTCTGAGTGTCGTGCATTCAAGGTCCATCCACGTGTAGCTGTTTCAGGGCTTCACTCCTGTTCAGGGCTGCATAGTATTCCACTGTGTGCATGGACCACATTGCATTTATCCATCCACCCAGCAACGGACACTTGGGCCCCAGATAATGCTCTCTGTGCCCAAAAGAAGCAGCACTGGGGTTTCCTTCTGGGCGCCCCCTGCTTTCTAACCCGCAGCCCCCCAGGTGGGCCAGCCAGTGATCCGGTGCCGGCAAAAATCTTCACTTCCCACCTAGCACCCCAGTGGACTTCGGCCTCCACACAGGCCAGGCCCCTGCACGGGGCCTTATTGGGAAGCAGTGTCTTTGCAGATGTGACGAAGGGAAGGATGGAGAGGAGGGCTTCCTGGAGGAGGCGGGCCTAAATCAAGGATCGACAGCAGGACTCCCTGGAGGAGGTGGCCCTGAATCAACGATGGAGAGGAGGGCTTCCTGGAGGAGGCGGCCCTGAATCAAGGATGGAGAGGAGGGCTTCCTGGAGGAGGCGGCCCTGAATCCAGGATGGAGAGGAGGGCTTCCTGGAGGGGGCGGCCCTGAATCCAAGGACAGCGTCCTCCTCAGAGACAGAAGAGGAGACGCAGAGGAGCAGCCCCGTGAGGACGGAGGCAGAGACGGGAGGGAGGCGGCCACCAGCCCAGGGACCCTGGAGCCCCGGACGCTGGAAGAGGCAGGAGGGACCCCCCCTCCAGCTGGGACCCCCAGGACCGAACCAGTGTGCGCAGTGGAAGCAGAACCTCCTTGCTCCGGACCAGCCCCCTGAGGCCCACCCTCATCAGTGGACGAGGTTGGAGGCCGTCCCAGCAGCCTCATGACCATTAAAAAAGCAAAAAAAAAAAAAAAAAAACCCACCCAGTGTGGACTGTTTAATATCCAGGAAGATCCATTATGTTTCATTAATGCCACGCCCGCGGCTGACACAATTGGGTGATGTCTATCACCTCCTGAAGTCGCTGTCTTTCCATCCAGGAAAGGAAGCCAGGAGGGAAAAAAAAAAAAAAAAAAAAAGAGAGTAGGTCAGACTCTCAAGAAGGAAAAAAAAAAAAAGGTAGGCCAGTCAATCCGGCAATTACCCGATTTGCAGAAATCGTCTTTTTTTTTTTTTTCAGGAGGCGTTAACAGCGAACCCGTTCTGTAAAAAAAAATTTAAAAGACAAAATAATAAAAAAGAGCGGGCGACCCACTTTCTTCGTCAATTAGGGAGCTGGGAAGACGAGGGGTGGGGGGGTAGCCCGGCCTCCCGTCTCCTGTCCCCGCGGCTCGACTCCTGGAGACACGACCCGTCCACACCGCCCGTCACGCGGGCCCGACACGACCTGTCAGCTGCTCCTAATTGGAAAACCCGGCGGCACGGAGCTGAGGGCGCGCAGACAGGTGTCGGGCTCGAGGCCTCTGGACGCCCCCCCACCCCGCACCCCCGGGAGAACCCGCTGGCCTGCGACCCCGCCGTCCACACAGCCTGGGGCGCCTCCGGGGCCCGGAGGGGCAAAGGGGGTTGATGTGTGTGACGACACCCACAAAGGAAGAAAAAGAGGAAAAAAAAAAAAAGACGCGGGAAGGCAGGAAGAATGGCGGCGCGACTTTACGGAGGCTCCACGGTTCAGAAAGCAAGGCCTGCACTCGACTCTGGACGCGGCTCTCCGTCTTAAGGAGGACTCGACGTTTGCCTGTGGAATTGGGCCTTGGAAGGCTCGCGGGTGTGGGTTCTTTTTTTTTTTTTTTTCGGTGAGGAAGATTGGCCCTGAGCGAACTGCTGCCAATCCTCCTTTTTTTTTTTTTTTTTTTTTTTTTTTTTGCTGAGGAAGACTGGCCCTGAGTTCGCATTCGTGCCCATCTTCCTCTACTCTATATGTGGGATGTCTACCACAGCACGGCGTGCCAAGTCCACACCCGGGATCCGAACCCACAAATCCCCGGCCACCAAAGTGGAACATACGAACTTTACCGCTGAGCCACAGAATACTGGGCTGTCGTTTTCCCACCTGGTTGTGGGTCCGGGCTGGGTTCACCCAGTGTAGACCCACTGGCTCACCCGTTGTGGACAGGGTCAGCCTGATCATTCACCCGGCGAGGAGCCCAACTCCTCGAAATCTCTGAATTCTCCCCAAGTGCCGCCTGTTCCGGAAAATTAAGGCTCCGAGGGTCAACCTCCCTGAACAGAGGAGCTTGCTGTGTGTCCCTCCAAACCGTGTTCCCCTGCGTCTGGGAGGCCGCCGTCGGACCCCGACGAGGGTTTGCCCGTGTAGACCCCACAGAGCGGCGCCCGCAGCAAAGCCTCCATGTGAGGCCGAGGCACACACATTGCAAGGAGCTCCTGGGGTGCGGCTTGGCCCACTTTTCCTCAGCTCCTTCCCGATGCACACACGCCGCAAATGCACACGCTCACGGACAGGCATGTGCACACGCGTATATGCACAGCCACGTACAAGCGTGTTCACAATCCACATATATGCACATCCACGTGCATGCATGCATGTGCACACACTTGCATAAATGCATGCTCACACACTCACATATATGCACATCCACGTGCATGCATGCACACACACGCATGCCCGCACACTCACGTGCATGCATGTGCACACACACTTGCATAAATGCATGCTCACACACTCACATATATGCACATCCACGTGTATGCATGCTCATACAGCCACATATATGCACACCCACGTGCATGCATGCACACACACTCACATGCATGCATGTGCACACACACTTGCATAGATGCACGCCCACACATTCACATACACGCATGTTCACACACACATGTGCACATCCACGTGCATGCATGCTCATACAGCCACATATATGCACATCCACGTGCGTGCATGCACACACTCATGCATGCCCGCACACTCACGTGCATGCATGTGCACACACACTTGCATAGATGCACGTCTACACATTCGCGTACCTGCATGTCCACACACTCACATATATGCACATCCACACACATGGATGTCCTTGCACCCACAGTAGGCACACACATACATGCATGCCCACACCTTCACATAAAAGCGTGTTCATATGTCCACACACATGCACATCCCTACATGCACATGCATGCACGTGCACACGCATGCATGCACACACATGCGTGTTCACACACATATGCACACCCACATGCATGCATGTCCGCAGACTCACATATATGCACGCCCACATGCATGCATGTCCGCAGACTCACATAGGTGCATGTTCCCACACCCACATACACACACATCCACGAAGTCACACGCACGCACGCCCTCACGCTCACACCCAGGCGTGTTCGCACCCCTCCATGCACGTCTACACACGCCCACATCCACCCGGTCCCGCACACGCACGCCCAGGCTCGTATTCGCACAGCGCCCGTGACAAGAGAGAAACACGTGCAGCAGCTGCTTGTCACTCTCCTCTCCCTTTAGTTTCTAAAATTAAACCCAAAACGGTAAATTATTTTCACCCCGCTCTTCATTTCTTGATACCATTTTTTTTAAATTTTTTTTTGTATTGACAACGCCAACGACTCCTCTAATTTATTCGGGGCGGCGGGGGAATGGAGGAAAAAAAAAAAAAAACCTACAAGTCGGAATGCGATCAGCAATCCATGAAGAGGAAGTGACAGTTGCTATTTTAATTTAATTCAAAATGTTTCCAGGCGATTTCCAACTAATCAAGTCCAAATCGGAGCCGAGCCCAGAGCTGGCATTGTTTAAGGGACAAAAGCGGGAGCAAACGCTCGCGGCCTTGTCAGCCATCCTAATATTTATAGTGCAGGTTAAAGTTAATTAAGGTGACGACGCCGCCGGAATTATTTTGGGGGTGGGGGGTGGGGTTCTGCATCCGCCCAGTTTCAATGCAGGAAAAAAAATAATAATACTCAAACAACAACAACAACAACAAAACCCCCAAAAAATAGATACAGGAAAAAAAAAAAAAAAAGAAAAGTTTGCAAGTCCAAAAGGCTCATTTCTTGCAGACGCTCTGAGAAAAATGCGGACGCCGGGAGCCGCTTGATCGATGGCTCCCCATTCCCGCCTCTTCCAAGAATGAGAAAAATGTTCTTCTCAGGCGGCTGCATTTTCATTTCCAACGGAAACGCTGGGCGTTTTTTTTTTTTTTTTTTTTTTTTTTTTTTGCAGGGAAATGAATGTCCCGCCGTCGTTTGCTCGGGCCCCGTGGTGCAAAAAAAAAAAAAAAGATGAGAACGCCCCGTGACGAAACGTTTAATTCCAACGGCTGATGGACGCTGGACATGCATTTGCTGCAAAAAAAAAAAAAAAAAAAAGAGAGAGAGAAATAATGTGAGGACGGATGAGGCCCCCACCGCGCGCTCATTATGCGGCCAGGAGGCCGGGCGGGGAGCTCAGGACCCGGATCCCGGCTGCACCGGGCGAAAATATTTCATGCACGAGGCTTCATTTTCATCTGGCTTCATTTTTCCTGTCGGTGTTTCGGGGGGTGCGCGGAGGAGGAGGAGGAGGAGGGGAAAAAAAAAAAAGAAAAAAAAAACCACACGCAGACACATCTGAATAGAATAGATTTGCAGCCGAGTTTGCAGACGAATAAGCTTAAATGGAGTCAACGATCCGCGGATCCTGATGGTGGCTCTTTTTTTTTTTTTTTCTCTGTCAATGAAAAGGGCATGTTTTGCACACGGCCCCACCGTATAGGCCGCCTGCTTAGAAAAAGAACGGGGGCAAAAAAATAAAAAAGAATAATAATAATTGACGGGCTTTGTGCAAAAAGTGGGACTTGTGCTCAAAAAGTCAATCAAGGGGCAATCGAAATGGGGGCATCGTGACGTCATCCACTGGCGGCACCCCAAAAATCCCCGGCAGGTGAATAGGTCGTGACCCCTCAGGTCACAGAGGACAGCTCCGAGCCCTAAGGAGCCGCCTCTTCCAGGCCGCCGGGGGTCGGGGCGCCCCTCGTAGGAGCACGATCCCGTCTGGCTGGATCCCTCGTCCTCGGGACACGCACCCGGAATGTTAACACGGAGGCGGCAGCGCCCGGTCGTTGAGATTCTTCAGACGTCCGCGCTCCGAGTCCGGGTTCTTCACAGGAAAACACAGTCGGAGGACGTTTCCTAGGAACGGGCTCGCACGACGACGAGCACCGTTCCACCCTCTGCACCGGCGTGCAGACCCAGGGCACCCCGGGCTGGAATTCGGTCCAAGTCCAAAGGCCGGGGTGGGGGCGGGGGGGGGTGGGGGGGGTAGGGGGCGGTGGGGGTGGGCAGGAGAAGACGGACGTCCCGGCTCGAGCAGAGAAAAACAGTCCTCCTTTCCTCCGCCTGTTGTTTCGATCCAGGCCCTCAACTGATTAGACGAGGCCCACCCACCTCCGTTGATCAGATGCACGCCGTTCACATCAACTGATGACATGAGGCCCACCCACCTCCATTGATTAGAGGAGGCCCAGCCACCTCCATCGATTACATGCAGCCCACCCACCTCAAGGATTAGATGCGGCCTACCCACCCCAACTGACTAGAGGCAGGGCACCCGCCTTAACTGATTAGGTAAGGCCCACCAACCCCAACAGCTCACAGGAAGGTCACCTGGCTCAGCTGATTAGATGAGGGCCACCCACTTCAAGTGATTAGATGAGGCCCATCCACCCCAATTGATCAGATGCAGGCCACTCACCCCAACTGCTTAGATGAGGCCCACCCACCTCAATTGACTAGATGCGGCCCACCCATCTCGACTGATTAGATGCGGTGCACCCACCTTAACTGATTAGGTGAGGCCCACCAACCCCAGCTGCTTAGATGAAGGTCAGCCATCTCAGCTGATTAGATGAGGCCCACCCACTTCAATTGATTAGAAGGCCCACCCACCTCCATTGATTAGATGAAGCCCACCCACCTCAATTGATTACGTGAGGTCCGCCCCACCTCAATTGATCAGATGCAGCCCACTCACCTCCGTTGATTAGACGTGGCCCACCTACCCCAATTGATCAGATGCGGCCCACCCATCTCGACTGAGCAGATGCGGTGCTGCCCACCTCAACTGATTAGGTGAGGCCCACCAACCCCAGCCGCTTAGAGCAAAGTCTCCCACCTCAGCTGATTAGGCGAGGCCCACCCACATCGTCCCCCAGGGAAGAGCGTGACCTCGTTTCAGAGATATCGGGAGGGGGAGGGTGTGGAGGAAGCTTCTTCCAAAGAAAATTCTATCCTCTTAAGTGGACACACAGCGGGAGCCGGACGGGAACAGGACAGAACGATGATGAACAGCCTGGATCCTCCCCCCCCCCAACCCGGCTCGGAGTGTTATTTTTAAACCTGGTGGCTGACAGCTCCGGCTTCGTCTCCCGTCCGAAGGATTCCGGCCGTTCATTTCTCGGTGGAAGAAACGAAATGCTAGTTTCAACACGTCTCCACTGGGTGAAATGAGTTATTCCGTCCCCGGCCACAGATTCAGAATCTGTCACCCGCAATCCTGTCAAATCGACTCATCTCTTTTGTGACGGAGAGCTTCCACCCTCTCGAGGGACGGAGGCAGCGTGCGGACCCCCGGGCCCGGCTCAATCCCGTCAAGGCCCTGACAGGGCCCGCAAGCCAACCCGGCTCGTCAAGGAGCCAAGAAAAAAACGCAGAGGGAGCCGACAATCATTATGCGGCGACTGTCTCCGAACCCAAGAGACAGGCCTCAGGCCTGGGACGCGGACCCGGCGTCCTTCGGGCTGTGGTTTGACGACCGGCTCCAAGACGCCCTGTTTTGATCACCCAGGTTACACTGGGCTCTAATGACGCTCCCTTTTCCGCAGGGCCTCTGCGGACGCCCCTCTGGGCCCCGGGTCTCTCTTTACGGCACCTGCTGGGCCTCCCGTTCAGGACGCCGGTCAACCCCCGGGGCACGGGCGGGGCTTCCTGAGGAACACGAGCAGGATTCCTTCACCCCTGTGAGCGAAGGCTGCATGGACGAGTGGGTGGATGGCGGATGGATAAATGGATGGATAGATGGATGGATGGATGGATGGATGGATAAGTGGATGGATGGATAAGTGGATGGATAAGTGGATGGTTGATGGATGGATAAGTGGATGGATCGATAAGTGGATGGATCGATAAGTGGATGGATCGATAAGTGGATGGTTGATAGATGGATAGATGGATGGATGGGTGGATGGATGGATGGATGGCGGATAGAAGGACGGACGGTTGGGTAGGTGGATGCACAAATGGATGGCTGCGTGGATGGACGACAACCGCACGTTTGCTGCATTGACCATCCGTTTTGCACACGGCTCGGGGCGCGGGCCGCAGTCGCTGGTCCTCGCGCAGGCCGGGCGGCAGGAGGGAGGAGGCGGCCCCCCGGCCGGAAGCGGCTGCAGATCCGGGGGCGGCGTCCACACCACCCGCTCCCTCCCCGACACCCGAGGCCCCTGCGGGGTCCGAACCCGCCCCGTTTGGACACCAGGAGGCTCCCGTGGAGAATCCACCGGGTTTGCACCCAGAACCCCATGGTCGGACGGCGGGCGTTCAGACCGCGGGTGTCTCGGGACTCGCCCACCACCCTCCACGGACGCTCCTGGAAAAAGCCGCTATTTAATCGGCCCCACAAAACACAAGGGAGTTTCATCCACCGGGTCCTAGGAACACGCCTCAAACCAGATCAAACGAACCCTAACTGCATTGTCTCCAACCCGGTTTGCGCGGGTGCCAACGCTCAGCGCGTGGAAACGTTGGCAACGGACAAAAAAACGGTCCAAGCGGAAGTGGGTTTCAGCCCACCCCGCGCCCCCCGCCCCGTGTTCGAGGGGTTTCTCCTTTCGTCCTAACGGGTGACGGACAGACGGAATTGTCCTGATTGAGAGCGTTTTCCCGGGTCGATTTCCCCGTTTCTTCAGGAACTTGACGTCACGGGGAAGGAACGCTCCGCATGTGGGTCAATCAACTCTTCGGGGGAGATTTCAAACATTTCCTGGAGCGCTGATTTCCCACAAGAAATTTGACCCCAGAGACCAGCCCGTCCCTTTCAATCCTGCTGCAAGGACGGATCCCGACTCGGGTCTTGATGCCCGGATGCTGGAAACCAGCGGATCTTGCCGGGAGCTTTTCTGGGGGCACAAAAGATGATTTTTCTTCTTTTTCTTTTCTTTTTCTTTTTTTGTTTTTTGTTTTTTGGGGAAGATTAGCCCTGAGCTAAGTGCTGCGTATCCTCTTCTTTTTCTTTCTTTCTTTCTTTTTTTTTTTTTTTGCTGAGGAAAACTGGCCCTGAACTCACATCCATGCCCATCTTCCTCTTTTTTTTTTTTTTTTTTTTTTGCTGAGGAAGACTGGCCATGAGCTAACATCCATTTCCAATCTTCCTCTTTTCTTTCTTTCTTTGTTTTTCCTGCTGAGGAAGACTGGCCCTGAGCTAGCATCCATTTCCAGTCTTCCTCTTTTCTTTTTCTTTCTTTCTTTTTTTTTTCTTTTTTTTGCTGAGGAAGACTGGCCCTGAGCTCACATCCGTGCCCACCTTCCTCTACTTTACATGCAGGATGCCTGCCACCGGGCCGGCCCTGCGTCTCTGATTTAAATGCACGTCCAGCAGCTGAGACTTGCAAACCTGGGTCATCCCGAGCACCCTAGTCCCAAAGACGGGGAGGGTGCTTGATCGACTCTCGCCGCTCCCAGTTTCCACCCCATGTGCTGAAATCACCAAGTCCTCGCTCTCCGTCGGGTCCCCCCTCCTTTGCCCTCGCTCCCAGCTGCAGATGCTTCTCGCTGGTCCCTCCAGCCTGTCCCTTCTCTGCGTGCCCGGGGGTCACCCGTGTAGACCCATAGGGTGTAGATGCTCCATCTGAGAGGTGGCATAATGTCAGACGCCAGCTTTGCCCCTGCACCCCGTGCATCCAGAGCTTCCAGGGGGCCCAGAGCTCGGGATCCCCTCCCTCCCCTGGGCCCCTCAGGCTCACAAAGCAGGGCTCTGTTTTGTCCTTAAATTGCACCCCCCCACCCCCCCCCCGACTACCGCTTCCAGGCTGCCTCGCAAATCCCGGGTCTGGATGGAGAGCCCGTGGCGGGGACGGTAATTGAGGAGTGGGCCCTAATCGCACGCACCTGTTTCCCATTTCCTCCGCTCTCGCCGGAGCCGCCGCAGTCGTTTTGTGATGTTGGGGCACGATTCTCCTGACTCATCATAAACGGGGCTACGGCCGCACGGAAAAGGGGAGGAAGGAAGCGTGTTGTAGGGGACGCGATCTTGGGGACCCGTGTGGCCTCAAGCCCTGCACAGCGTGCACCTGCCATTCATGTCCCGACCCCAGGGCCCTTGCACGGGACCTTATTTGGAAGCAGGGTCTTTGCAGGTGTGATGAAGGGAAGGTTGGAGAGGAGGGCTTCCTGGAGGAGGTGGCCCTGAATCAAGGATGGAGAGGAGGGCTTCCTGGAGGAGGCGGCCCTGAATCCAAGGACAGCGTCCTCATCAGAGACAGAAGAGGAGACGCAGACGCAGAGGAGCAGCCCCGTGAGGACGGAGGCAGAGACTGGAGGGAGGCGGCCACCAGCCCAGGGACCCTGGAGCCCCGGACGCTGGACGAGGCAGGAGGGACCCTCCCCTGGAGCCTCCGGAGGGGGCGCGGCCCTGCGACCCTTGACCCCAGACTCCGGGCTCCAGGACGGGGGAGGGTGGACCCCTGGGGTTCAAACTACCCAGTTTGCAGGATTTTGTTCCAGGCGCCCTGGGGACCCTAAGGCCCTGATAAGGCCTGCATTCCAGCCCCACAAGTCCCGCTCACTCCACCACCCTGCGACCCTTGACCTCACACTCTGGGCTCCAGGACGGGGGCGGGTGGATCCCTGGGGTTCAAGCCCCCAGTGTGGGGTCAAATGTCGGCCCTCGGGACCATCTCCAGCCTCAGCCCTTGCGCCTGATTTTAGCCCCAAAAACCTCCTCCTCCTCCTCCGACGGCCTCCAGAAAAAACCCTCCGGCGGCAACAATGACGCCCCGCGTCCGCGTGGAGACGCAGTGTAGCCGCGCGCACTTCCTCCCCGTGGATCCGCCTGCCGCGTCCAACAGACACGCTTCGGTTCCACGGTGAGGACTTTCCACCCGCTTGATGGCCTGTCCTCCAGGCGCCATCTCCAAACGCTCCCCGTGCGGGGCCCGCGGCCCCCAAACGGCCCTGGAGAAGGATTAAGCGCCTCGGTGGAATCCGGCTGTTTAACCAGCAGGTGGCTGTTTTAGTTACATTGTATCTTTCAGCCTCCGAGAGCGCATCTTAAATGCACTGATTAGGGGCCGGCCCGGTGGCGCAGTGGTTAAGTGCGCATGCTCCACTTAGGCGGCCTGGGGGTTCGCAGGTTCGGATCCCGGGTGTGGACAGGGCAACGCTTGGCAAAAGCCATGCTGTGGTAGGCGTCCCACGTGTAAAGTAGAGGAAGATGGGCACGGATGTTAGCTCAGGGCCAGTCTTCCTCAGCAAAAAAAAAAAAAAAAAAAAGAGGAGGATTGGCAACAGGTGTTAGCTCAGGGCCAGTCTTCCTCAGCAAAAAAAAAAAAAAAAAAAATAGAGGAGGATTGGCAACAGGTGTTAGCTCATGGCCAATCTTCCTCAAAAAAAATTTTTTAAACATAAATAAATAAATAAATAAATGCACTGATTAACGGCTGCACCGTAAGTGCTCGTCCGAGGTTGCCAAGCGCGCTTTCCGTATTTCAGAAAATTCATCTGCCTGGGGACCCAGGACGAACCTGCTGCGAGCAGGGTCATGGGAGAGGTCCGGATCGCAGCCCGAAATTAAGCCGGTGTCGTTTCTACCCGCAAAGCGCACATCGCCTTCCACGGAGAAAAAAAAAAGATGAAGGATGCGGAGGAGAATTAGAAAAAATAGCAACTGAGCGGAAGGCAAGGTTGACGACCAGCCCGAGACGCAGCATCCGGGGCCCTTTTTGCAGCCGCCACCCTCAGACCCTATAGGCTCACGGACCCCAGTCGCGAAGGGGTGTGTTCCAGGCCACATCCGGGGAAAAGCTCTGGAAAAGGTAGATGGGTGTGAACTTTGTCCTGGAAGCCCTGGGTCCTGGCAAAGCGTGGACGGAGTGGTTGCCCAGGTTGCTCACTGTGCAACCCCAAGTTCAGGGTCAAGCCACTCGTCCCCCCACTTTCTGGACCTACTGGCAGCTGGGGGCTCACAGCTTGGTCCCCCAACCCCAGAAATCACCCTGCGATGAACGAGGCTTCCTTCTCAACGCTCAGGCCCACTCTCGGCCCCAACCTGGGGTCCCCATGAGCCATTCCAGCCCCGGGGGTTCTGGGGGATTGAGCGACAGGTGCCGTTGACCCCCAACTCGCTCCTCCCTCTCCTCGGCCCACCTTCCATCCCTCACTTTGGGTGCTGTTCTCAGTACCTCCTCCCCCACAGACGCCCCACACGGGTGCCTGGCCCTCAAGAGGCCGTTATTGACGGATCCTAAAAGGTAAACTGAGGCAGAGAGCCCCCTTAACGGCCCCAGAGAGAGCAGTGCCCCTCTCCCCTCAGAAGTGAGAGGCGCACACGGTTTCTTTGACGGGCATGACCCCCCCACCACCCCCCACACGCACCCTAATTTTTTCTTAGGGCCGATTCCAGCAGGGCCGGCGGAGCGACAAGTCAATTGCAGCCAGATGAAGCTTTCTCGGGGGGGAAAAATCGAGTGCATGCAAACCTCACCCTGGAACGGGTTCGCCTGACCCCGGGACCCCGTTCGGAAGGGAAAATTCAAATGAAAACGCGCAAAAAACGCCGATCGTTTCTCCCCACTGAATGTTCCCGCGCGTCCTGGGAGACCTTCCACTGGCTGCGTTTCTCACCGTCCTCAGTCCCTTCCGCCTCCTCTTTTATTCAAACCATGTTGCCAGGGCCCTATTTTTGCGTTTTTTTTCCCCCAACCCCATCCCCCAGCTTTAGACCCCGTGCACGGTTCATCCATCCCCTTGGGGGTCAAAGGCTTGTGCACAGCTGGGCGAACACATGTTCCTAAAGTGAAAAAAAAAAAAAAAAAAACAACTCGATGAAACAACATGAAAAAAGAACGAAAAAGGCAAAGCATGCTGTCTGGATAACCCCTGCGTGACCCCGTCGACGTCGTCGGGCTGAAGGAAGAGTCCTAAAGAGCGTGTGCAAAGAGGGTTAGGACTCGGGGGTTCCAATTTCTCTACAAACTCTCCAACATTTGTTATGGTCCCTTTTTTTTTTTTTTTTTTTTTGCTGAGGAAGATTGGCCTCGAGGTACCATCTGATGCCCTGAGTGGGATTCTGTGTTGAAAGAACACCCCGTTCACCCCAACGATCTCAGTGTTAAATTCACTCCGTTTCAACACGCGCATTTCAACACTTTGCTCTTCGGGACCCCGGAGGGCCGGGCGACGCCCCCTTGACCCCTAAGACCCTCTCAATCCAGCCGATGAAGCAGAAACGCTCACAGTCTCTTGGGGGGGGCGGTGTGACCCGGCCTCGGTGACCCCTGTTCGCCCGTCCCAGTTGCACACGGCACGCTCCTTGCACAACGCACGCGGCGTTTGGTGCCGGACTCTCCGAGTTGGGACCCGGTGACGCAGTCGCGCCTGGCGTTGCGGGCGTTTGTGAAGACGTTTTGTGAAGCCGTTGGTGAGGACGGCCCCTCTGGGGTTTGGGTCGTGCCTGGAAAGGAAACCCAGAGGGAAGGGGGATGCTCAGATTTCCGTCTCGCCCGCCGTGGGCGCCCAGCAAACGCTCTTTGCTGCAAAAACGGCCTCCTCCGCGGAAAGAAAAAGCGGGTTATTCGCCAGCGAGGCCCCCGCGTGCGGCCCCCGGACACGGACGCCCGGATACGTGGAGGCCCCAAGACGAGATTGAAATAATTCAGCACAGATTAAGGGCCTCGGGGGTCCCCCCCACCCAGAAAACGCCTCGTCCCTCGAGAATTTTTATTTTTTAGTCCTCCGTCAGGCGTTAATTTCCAACGTCAGCAGGAGATGCTGAGTCTGGAGCCCTCTGACTGGGAACCGACCGACGGGGGTTTGTTGATTGACTTTTCGATGTTATGATAATGGGTTCGCGCCGAGCGTGATAATAAAACGGTTCGTCTCCGCTTCAGAGGAGCGTTCACTCGTTCAGAGCCGGGCCGGACGGGGGGGCGTCTCCACTGCGGGGTGACCCCAGCAAACCGTGTTACTGGGTCGCGTCGGGTCCTGAGAGCCGAGCAGGGGTGACGACAAGGACGGTGGGAGTTCAGGGGAAACGCCTCGGAAACAGCCGGGAAACACGTATTTTTTCACAGGAAACGCCCCCGTTTCTGAAACAGGATGATCGCATTTGAACCGAGTCCAGACACCGTTGCATGTTATACGATGTTTAACCATTTGAACGTGGTTTATATACTGTCACATATTATATAATTTAAACAATTTTAACACGGTTTGTATACTGTTACATATTATATAATTTTGAAACTTTGAACATGGTTTATATACTGTTACATATTATATAATTTTAAAAATTTTAACCAGGTTTATAGATTGTTACATGTTACATAATTTTAAACAATGTTAACGTGGTTTATATACTATCACATATTATATAATTTTAAACAATTTGAACATGGTTTATATACTATTAAATGTTGCGTAATGTTTAAAAATTTTAACATGGCTTATATACGATTACATATTATATAACTTTAAAGAATTTTAATATGGTTTATATACTATTATGTATTATATAATGTTTAAAAATTAACATCGTTTGTATACTATTACATATTATATAACTTTAATAATTTTAACGCGGTTTACATACTATCACATATTATATAATTTTACACAATTTTAACATGGTTTATATACTGTTACATTTTACATAATGTTTAAAAATTTTAACATGGTTTATATACTATTACATATTATATAATGTTTAAAAATTAACATGGTTTAGATACTCTCACATATTATATAACTTTAAACTATTTTAATGTGGTTTATATAGCTTCATATATATAATTTTAAACAATTTTATCATAGCTTATATGCTATTACATATTATATATTGCTTAAAAATTTTAACATGGTTTATATACAGTTACATATTATATAATGCTTAAAAATGTTAACGTGGTTTATACACTGTTACGTATTATATAATTTTAGAAATTGTAACATAGTTTATATACTATTACATATTAATATAATTTTAAAAAATTTCAACGTAGTTTATATACTATCACATATTCTATAATTTTAAACAATTTTAACGTGGTTTCTATGCTATTGCATATTATATAATGTTTAAAATTTTAACATAGTTTATACACTCTCACATATGACATAATTTTAAACAATTTTTCCCCGGTCCCTGCAGCTCACACCCCACGTCGGCAGCCGCTTCTGCCTGGCCCAGCCCCTCCGGGCAGCACTGGGCTGGGGGGGGGGCCGAGATATCTGGTTACACGGGATCCTGGGAGCGTCTATGCGGGTGTCTCTGCAGGAGGTGAGCAGCTGAATTGAGAGAGTGAGTGAAGCAGGTGGCCTTCTTCCGTGCGGGTGGGCCTCGTCTAATCAGTTGAGGGTGTTAATAGAACAAAGACAGGGAGGAAAGGAGAATGCGCTGTCCGCCTGAGTCTTTCAGCTGAGCCATCTATCTATCCATCTATGTATCCAACTATCTATCTATCTATATAATCTATCATCTATCAATCTATCAATCTATCATCTATGTCTGTCTATCATCAATCAATCTATCTATATATCCATCTATCTATCTATTCTATCATCTATCTATTAATCTGTCATCTATCTATGCCTGTCTGATTTTCTATCAATCAATCAATCGATCAATCCATCAATCTATATCTGTCAATCATCCATCTATCTATCATTTACCCATCATGCATCCAGTTCTATCTGTATCCACCCGGTTCTGCGTCCCTAGAGAGCCTGGAGGCCCCTGCGACCGACCCAACAGGAGGAGCCCTGACCACCCGGCTCTGGTGTGGACCCCCTGAGGCCCGGCCCCATCCGGGTATCTTCCCACATGGCTGCTGCGGGCTGGAAGCGCATGCGCGACTCGGCTGGGGAGGGGGGGCCGGGGCGGACGTGGAGCCTGGTCCCTCCGGGCCGCTGCCCCCTGCACGTCTTCCCTGTGCTGAGTTTCCCATCTCCTGCCCCTGAAACGCACCCTCTCTGTGCAGAACAACTTTCAGCAAGTGACGGGAGCCTGAGGGCTGCAGCGGGCGCTGGGGAGGCCAGACAGCTCTCGGAGGCCTCAGTTTCCCCTTCTGTGACACGAAGCGTTTCCACCGCACGACCCCAACACTTGCATTCTGTTGACCTTTGCAAATGCGTCCGCGAGGATAAAGCGCGTTTGTTCAAACGCAGACGAGGCTCAGGAGTGCACGTCGGGGTGGGGGGGGGGCGTCCGCGGGGCAGGCGGCCGGATGCACCCCCGGGGCCTGCAAACTGGGCGCCTGAGCCGTTCCCGGGGGCTGCGTGTCCATGCAGGAGGCGGGCAGGGTGCAAACGCGGCCAGGGGGTGCACACCATGCGGTCCCAGCAGTTCCGACAGCGTTTCCCCCAGAGGCCCTGGCCCCCGGCTGGCCCTGAAAATTGGGGTCCTGACCCCGCCCGGGGGGAGAAAGGACGACCACCAGCCCCCCCTCTGCACGCGCTCACAGCCCGGCTCCTGGGCGGAGGGAGGAGAGAGGAAGAGAAGCGGGGTCTGCACCAGCCCTGCTGCCCCTCAAAATCCTGCACGAAAGCCGACCGCACCCTTACAATGATTGGAACGGCAAATGCATGTTGTGTGCATGCAACCTGTATGTTACAGATATGCAAGCTTTACGTTATATATATATATGCAAGCTTTATGTTGTATACATGCAACCTTTATGTTATATACATGCAACCTTTATGTTATATATATGCAACCTTTATGTTGTATACATGCAACCTTTATGTTACAGATATGCAAGCTTTACGTTATATATATATATGCAAGCTTTATGTTGTATACATGCAACCTTTATGTTATATACATGCAACCTTTATGTTATATATATGCAACCTTTATGTTGTATACATGCAACCTTTATGTTACAGATATGCAAGCTTTACGTTATATATATATATGCAAGCTTTATGTTGTATACATGCAACCTTTATGTTATATACATGCAACCTTTATGTTATATATATGCAACCTTTATGTTGTATACATGCAACCTTTATGTTACAGATATGCAAGCTTTACGTTATATATATATATATATGCAAGCTTTATGTTATATACATATGCAACCTTTATGTTGTATACATGCAACCTTTATGTTACAGATATGCAAGCTTTACGTTATATATATATATATGCAACCTTTATGTTATATATATATATATGCAACCTGTATATGATATTTATGCAACCTTTATGTTGTATTTATATGCAACTTTTATGCTATATTTATATGCAAGCTTTATGTTACATTTATGCAACCTTTATGTATACATATTTATGCAATCCTTATTTTTATATATATATGCAAACTTCATGTCATATGTATATGCAATCTTTATGTTATATACATGCAACCTTTATGTTACAGATATGCAAGCTTTACGTTATATATATATGCAAGCTTTATGTTGTATACATGCAACCTTTATGTTATATACATGCAAGCTTTATGTTATATTTATGCAACCTTTATGTATACATATTTATGCAATCCTTATTTTTTATATATATATGCAAACTTCATGTCATATGCATATGCAATCTTTATGTTATATACATGCAACCTTT
The DNA here is from genome assembly GCF_041296265.1 of Equus caballus. Lineage (NCBI taxonomy): Eukaryota > Metazoa > Chordata > Mammalia > Perissodactyla > Equidae > Equus > Equus caballus. The sequence goes on along the minus strand of NC_091715.1, from coordinate 328,252 downwards.
ATGTTACAGATATGCAAGCTTTACGTTATATATATATGCAAGCTTTATGTTGTATACATGCAACCTTTATGTTATATACATGCAAGCTTTATGTTATATTTATGCAAGCTTTATGTATACATATTTATGCAATCCTTATTTTATATATATATATGCAAACTTCATGTCATATGCATATGCAATCTTTATGTTATATACATGAAACCTTTATGTTATATATATTTATGCCACCTTTATGTTGTATTTATGCAACCTTTATGTTATATTTATATGCAACACTTATGTATATATATTTATGCAATCCTTATGTTTTATATATATATATGCAAACTTCATGTCATATATATATGCAAGCTTTATGTCATATAAATTTATGCAACCTTTATGTTATATATATTTATGCCACCTTTATATTGTATTTATGCAACCTTTATGTTATATATATTCTTGCAATCCTTATGTTTTTTATATATATGCAAACTTCGTGTCGTATATATAAGCAATGTTTACATTATCCATGCAAACTTTATGTTATTTATATACGCAACCTTTATGTCCTATATATTGATGCAACCTTTATGTTGTCTTTATATGCAACCTTCATGTCATACATATGCAATGTTTACATTATATATATGCAACCTTTATGTTATATACACATATGTAACCTTTATTGTTACATATATACGCAATGTTTATGTTCTATATACGTTATAGATCATGTGCATATAGAACCACAATAAAAAATATTAAATTGTAAAAAATGTCTCTCAAACCCCAGAGACCTGGTTCTTATTTTTCCACCACTTTCTGGACGACTTTCAAGATGTGACGATCTGTCAATGAAGCATCACGGATGCACGACTGGCTTCTCGATCTCAGGGGTGCAAACAGGGCCCCCCCACCCCCACGGATCCAAAACCTGTGTGGGGGGCTATGAGCTATTTCTAGAAACAGCTATTCCGGTGAAAGTTGACACGTCAAAGGCACCACCTTCAGTGACCTCTGGCCCCGGGCTCGCTGGGCGTCCTGTATAACAGAATAAACGCAAAAAGATGAGCCCGTCCCTGGAAACGAGTTCAGTTTCCCGTCTCTACTTGTGGCTTCGTCTCGGGATCCGGAAGGCCACCCAACGCACAGAGTGACCCTCAGCCAGTCAAGGGTCAACTCCCCAGGTCGTCCTCCTGGAGCTGGGGGCATTCCCGCCGGGGACCCAGGCCTCCCCACTTCGGACGCCTTCCTACCCGGGACCCCAGATAAACATCCAGTGTCCTTTTGTGTCGAGTTCTCTCCCGGAGCATCCCATCCTCAAGGTCCTTCCACACTGCAGCCTGTGTCAGGGAGTCACTCCTTTTTCCTGGCTGCATACTATTCCCCTTGCGTCTGTTTTCGAATGCACGTCCAAGCGGGAGCTGTGCATTTCAGAGACACCCCTCTGTGCAGGCAAATGCATCATCGGGGTCACCCCAACAAGCCCCTCGAGACCCCCCCCCAACCTCTCACTTCCATCCGCCCCGTCCTCAGCGTCCAGCTCACCACTTATGTTTTTCAGTCGACAGCCCTCAAATTGCTGTGTGTTCCTGCGACCTTGCTGAGGACAACCAGACCACGGAGAGCCCCATAAATTTTTTTTATTTTTTAAAAAGCCATCCCCGGCCTTGCAGAATGGGGGCCGGGCGGGATCTGCGGGCCATCTGTGGCCGAGGGGGCAAGCTCAGGGGCGACCTGTGGCTTTTTCCCATTTTCGTTCTCTGGTCGCCAGCTCCCAGCTCCTTCCTGCCCTCTGCTTCTCCCGTCTCATTAAGGGAATTTATTCCCGGGCTTTGTAGTCGGCGGGGGCCCCCCGTCCTAATTGTTTTTCCCATGTGTTGTAAATCTGTCTGCCTTTCACTAAAAACATGGAGCGGGGACGGGGGTTGTGGGCGGGGGGGCAGGACCCGGCAATTTCCTCTCCCTTCCATTCCCCCGGCCAGCCGGCTGAGTGTTGAAATAAAACGAAACATGTTTGCACCCCCCTTTGTCGGCCCCCCCACCCCCGGAGACCAGCCTCCTTTCATTTGCTGCAGGAATTTTTAATATTCGGGCCATACCCTCCTCATGAGGTCATCCGGGCCTCTAATTGGAACCGTGGTCCTCGGGGCCCCCGCCGGCTGCCTCGCGCCTGGCTCGCCGCCACAGCCGGGTTCCCCCACCACCACCACCACCCCACTCCCAGGCTTTAATTCGGTCACGCCTCATGTGGTTTTACACACTCGTGTGCTGCCAGTTCACAAAGGCGGGCCGGGCCCCCCAAGACACCCCAGCAAACCCGCCCGAAATGGGACAAATGGTGCAGGAGGGTCTCCTGGTTCCACTTGACCCACATCTTCCCTGTCTGAACACCCCTCTCAACCCGAATCCTGACCCGGTAAATAGACACTTGGTACGCGATTCTCGGTTTCGGTGGCAACAATGTTGCAACTCCTCCAAAAGTTGTTTGCAGCGCTGGTCAGTCTTCTTTCCGGGCAACCGGACACGGGCTGCAGATCTGCAGGCGAGCCGCACGGATGGCGTGCATGAGCTTGTCCTAAAACGCTCTGCGTTTTATTGTCTGAAATTCGAGTCCCGCCGGGAAACTTCGTTTCCACGCGTCCACGCCGGCCCCGGAATCCGCTCCGGATCCTCAACTTCAGGGCGTGATGGACGGGCCCGTGCACACGCACAGACACACTCACAGGGCATGCGCATGTGCACGCAGACGTGCACACGTGCACATGCACACACACGTGCACACGGCACGCCCAGCACACCCCCGACTTCACGGGGAGGCCCCAGGCAAGTCCTGCAACCTCCAGGCGGCACAGACAGAGTCATGACAAACCGTGTCAACACGTGCAAATGGTCCGGATGAGGCCGTGTGCACCGCCCACCACAACCCCCCCCCCCCCCAGCCAGCAGACGGCCGCCGAGGAAGGTCGGCCCGGACTCGCTTTGAGTTCAATTGAGTTCAATTACGTTCAATTGGCTTAAATTTATCCCGGGGAGAAGCCCGTCCGTCGTGCATCACAATCGTGTTAACGAGTTTCTTTTCCACCCGGATCCGACGCCGCGGCCCCTGCACAGAGGACGTGGAGCATTCCCGGGTCTTCCGAGCATCCTGAGGGGCATCGGTGACTCTGTTTCACATGCCAAGGTCCTGGGGCCGCTTGGGGCCGCCAGGAGTGTCCCCCGCCATGCTTTGAAGTCAGGAGCCGGGCTGGGGGTTCCCCGTTGCAATTCCTCCCATGGTTGTTGATAGGCCCAGGGATGTGCTGGGACACATGCAACCCGGGCCGGAAACCTACAGATGCCTGGAGAGCCACGCCGGGTCCCGGACACGACCCAGGCAGGTGCCACGAAGGGCCACCAGCTGGTCCCCACTGGGGTCCTGAGAAAAGAGGACTGGACCCCACGCAGCCTCCTGAATCTGGGGGCCCAGCAAGTCCCTGAGCCCTTGGAGACTCGTTTCCCCTTTAAGGGGTCGGCCCGTGGGGTCCTGAGTCCAGACCCTCCTGCTCCCATAAGGCTGTTCGGTTCGTGGAAGGGACGCTGGGCTCGTGGAACCACACGAGAATCTCTTCACCCGGAAAGCACAGGATGTCTCTGGTCCACCGGACAAAGGGGCAGCCGCCCGGACCCCAAACTAGCAGCCTCAAGTCCCAGAAGGGAGATGCTGACCTCCCTCCTGTCTTTGCCTCTGTCCTCACATGGCTGTTCCTCTGTGTCTGCGTCTGCTCTTCCCTCTCTGATGAGAACGCTGTGGTGGGCTTCAGGACCAGTGTGATCCAGGACCATGGTACATTGAGATCCTTCACTGCGACACTCATTTTCCGAACAAGTTCCCATTGGAGGTTTCCGGGGATGTGGACGTGGGCATACCTTTTGGAGCCCAACCAGGGCGTTTGGAAGTTTATCAGAACGGCCCAGGCTCGGGTCTCTCCCACCAGCCGCTGGGAGAAGCAGAAACTGTGACCAGCGTCTGCGGGGTCCTGTTACGGCTGAAACCTCGACACTCCAGACTATTTTCAGAATAAGCAGCAGGAGAAGAGAGAAAGGCCGTGAGATTCATTTCCCCTGAGATAGCGAACGTCGTAGGCCGTCGCTCATGCATTTCCCTAATAGGCCGCCCCGTGCATGCAATTAACACGCTGATTTATGGAGGAAACGGGGTCCCGGGCAGCCCAGGGGAGGCCGGATCCAGACGGGGGACCACACACCTGCACACCATCGCCCGCCGTCCGCCGTGTGATGACTGTTTGCTCTGAGGTCTCGGGTTGGCGTTGAGCGGACTCGCCCCCTCTCTGCTCTGGGTCGAAAAAGCAGATTTAAGTCCATGGCAGACCCGGCAGGGCCGAGCAGCGGGTGTCCGGCGGCCTCGGGGTTTGGGGGACGCCCTTCGGAGAGCCCAACGTACACCGTTAGGCGTTAGGCCCAAGGAAAGATGGTGGGATTTTTGCGGGGGGTCACAGGAAAGCAAGGTCGCTACGGGGCGTGTGTCAGTGACGACGCAGAGTTTTAGCCCGTTTCGTGTCCCGTGTGTGCAAGTTGTGGCTGAAGGGCCAGGCGGGCCTGAGGCTTCGCAGGTGGAGATGAGAGCGTTGGTTGACGTCTCCTGATTCTGGGCCACTGAGCAGCTCTGTCCATCTACGGCCCGTGTATCTATCATTCATCAACTATCTTCTACTTCATCTATCACCTATAGTTAACACTATCCATCCATCTGTCATTTATCACCATCTGTCCATCATCTACCTGTCGATCTGTCAATCATCTCTGTCTTTCTCTCCGTCTCTATGTTCATATCATCCATCCATCCATCACTATGATCTATCCATCTATCCATCTATCCATCCATCCATCCATCCATCCATCTATCCATCCATCCATCCATCTATCCATCCATCTATCCATCCATCCATCCATCCATCCATCCATCCATCCATCCATCTATCCATCCATCCATCCATCCATCCATCCATCTATCCATCCATCCATCCATCCATCTATCCATCCATCTATCCATCCATCCATCTATCCATCCATCCATCTATCCATCCATCTATCCATCCATCCATCCATCCATCCATCCATCCATCCATCCATCTATCCATCCATCCATCCATCCATCCATCCATCCATCCATCCATCTATCCATCCATCCATCCATCCATCCATCCATCCATCCATCCATCCATCCATCCATCCATCCATCTATCCATCCATCCATCCATCCATCCATCCATCCATCCATCCATCTATCCATCCATCCATCCATCCATCCATCCATCTATCCATCCATCCATCCATCCATCCATCCATCCATCCATCTATCCATCCATCCATCCATCCATCCATCCATCTATCCATCTACCTCTCAGGGCAGGATGGACCCGGACAGCCTCACCCCCATACCTGGTGGACACACTGCCCCGTCTCCGGGGTCTCTCATCCCCTTCACTTGGGCTTCTCCCCGTGGGGGCCTTGGGGCCCCAGCAGCCTCAGTCGAGTCCAGGCTGTGGTGTGGACATGTTCTTCCCTTCCTACTTGTCCCGCATCTGTGTTCAGACCCTTGTCCAGAGCACATCACAGGCCGAGCCAAGATTCCAGCTCTTTTTTTTTTTTTTTTTTTTTTGCTGAGGAAGACTGGCCTTGAGCTACCATGTGTGCCCATCTTCCTCTACTTTATATGTGGCATGGCTGCCACAGCATGGCTTGACAAGCGGTGCCATGTCTGCACCCGGGATGTGAACTGATGAACCCCGGGCCGTCAAAGCAGAACTGCGCCACCAGGCTGGCCCCTATATTGACCATTTATATGGACCCAGCCACCAAGAGGCAACACTTACCCTTGAAAATCCCCTGGTTGGAGCCTCAATCTGCAAACCCAAAACCACAAATTCGTCACCCAACCACCCATCGGCCCCCATCACGGAGAACCACCCCCATCGCCAGATTTTGCTCCAGACTTGAACCCCGCGCGTCTCTGGATGGCGAATGCTGATTCACCTGTGACGAGCCATGATGGTGGCCGCGATCACAGGCGTCTGCAGGCCTAGCTTTTTCAAATCGGGTGTTTTTCCCTGTAAAACAGGAAGATTTGGACCTGCTCCCTTGAGCCACCAAAGGGGATGGTGCACAGGGGGCCCCAGGCTCAAGGACGACTCAGTAAAGGTCGCCTCACCTCCCTGCTTCCTTTGGTCACGGTCTGTCTGTGGCGTTTTCCAGGTAGCAGCTCCTTACAAATCCGCTTACATTTAGAATGAAGGCACTTGGTTCTCTGACGGTCCAGAGGGATGCTGAGGGTCCGGGCTTTGGGGAGTCAGGCCTGGCGGCGTATTTTTGTAGCTTAACCAAGAAAACACGACTTCAAGAGTGAAATAAAGTCCTTCATAAGTTAGCGTTTGATAAAGGGTTAATAGCCACAATATATAAAGAACCTCCCAAAATCAACAACATGAACTAACCTGGTTCAACCAGGAACAAAGGACTCAGATGGATATTTCTTCTAAGACGATGCACAAGGGGCCAATTAGCCTCTGAAATGATGCTCGACATCGTTAGTTGTCAGAGAAACGCAAATCAAAGCCACCCTGAGCCACCACCTCCCTCCCATTGGGCCGGCTATTGTCAAAAGTGAAATTGTAAGTGGTGGGGAGAAACTGGCACCCGGTACACTGCTGCTGGTGGGAATGTAAAATGGTGCAGCCACTGTGGGAAGCCATACGGAGGTCCAGAAAAAAGTTAAGCATAGAGTGACTATAGGATCCAGCAATCTTACTTCTGGGTACACAGCTGAAAGAATTGCAGACAGGGCCTTGAACATGTATTTGCACACCTGTGTGCATAGCAGCATTATTCACAATCGCCAAGAGGTGGAAGCAACCCAAGTGTCCGGTGACGGATGATGGATATACAGAATGTGCTCCATCCACGCAGTCAGTGGAATATTACACAGCCCTGAAAAAGGAAGGAGAGTCTGACACCGGCTCCAATGTGGCTGGACCTTGAGGACACGATGTTCAGTGATATACGCCAGATGCAAAAGGACAAATCCTGTAGGATTCTGCTTCTAGGACGTCCCTCCAGGACTCAGAGTCATAGAAATAGAAAGTAGACAGTGGGTCCAGGGGCTGGGGTAGCAGATGTGGACTCCGTGTTTAATGGGGACTGAGTTTCACTTTGGGAAGACGGAAAGTTCTGGAGCTGGATGGTGAGGACGGCTGCACCACGATGCGAATGGACTTAATTCCACCAAACTGTGCATTTAAAAATCGTTAAAGTGGTAAATTTTATGGTTTCTTTTATACACCATTGGGCCCACGTTACATTTGACTGTATATAATTTTGCGACGTGTTTCCCCCTAATAAAAAATTAAATTAAATAGAAGTGTGTTAAAAAAAAAAAAAAAAAGCAAGTGCATTTGTCAGGGTCACAAAAATCCCGACAGTCAGAGATCCTCGGCTCACCTAAGGGACGTTCTTTCCCCTCCCAACTCAACAGAGTCGGCTCTTTTATGATATGGAAAAGTCACTGTGTCCTAAAAGACGAGGCCGCCAAGCCTTTCTGTCGTCACACCGAGTTCTTAAATCTCGAGGACGAAACCCAGCGGGGTGGACGATCCAGGAAAATCTGCCCCAAATGAGGTGAGCCGTGTTTTCAGGACCTCATGACTCTTCCTATCGTATCGGCAGCAGGCAGTGGAGACGCGGGCAGACAAGCTCAGGGTCTCAAACCCTGTCCTCTCTGGACCCAAGTCACGGAATCGGGGATCCGCTGATGACAGACGGGGTGTTTCCGCAGCCGGATCCACCTGCATAACGTGCCGCCCCCGGTTCCCATAGTGAAGCGCTCACCCCAGGACCTTAGCACGGGCCTCGATGGGGAGCCGAGTCTTTGCAGAGGGAATCGAGTCCAAATGAGGTCCTTGGGGTGGGTCCTGATCCGCTAGGACTGGTGTCCTAAGGAAAAGGGGAAATTGGGACGCAGACGTGCCCAGAGGAGCAGCCGCCTGAGGACGGAGGTGGAGACGGGAGGGAGGCGGCCACCAGCCCAGGGACCCTGGAGTCCCCGGACCCTGCCGACCTGGTAACAGATTCCCCTCAGGAGCTTCCAGAAGACTACACACGTCTGCGGGTCAAGCTGCCCCATCTGCAGCCCCAGGACATTTGCACGAGACCCACCTCTCCAGACAGGCCCCGAGCAGGTTGTCAGCGCCCGATGCAACGCAGAATTTCCAAAATCTGCGCCTTTGTAATGCACGTCATGAGCAACACGGGGAAGCGAGACCCCCGGGGGGTGGGGGGGGTCCCTCCCGAAATGGCCCGTCGGCCGCACCTCGTTCCTATTTGGGGAACCGAGAGCCGAGCCGGCAGAAAACGCTTCCCGGGGAGCGTCGCTCGGAGCAGCTGTTGGAACGAGAGGGGCCGCCCCACATCCCTTAATCAGGGCCCAGCAATCAGCCTGGAAAACCGTCCCATATGTGGGAGGCCCGCGCGGGGGCCCGGGGTCACCGCCGGGACACAGGCCACCCCGAGGTTACCGTCTGGATGCAATTACGGGCGGGCCGCGGGCCTGCACACGCTCGGGGCCTCGCGGAGCCGCTGCACTCGGGGCCCTCCTAATTGCACGCTCGGAAATTGCTGCCCCTGCAACGGCTCGGGGGTCGGGGGTGGGGGGGGGCCGGCCCTGCCCGCGGATGTTCCCCTGAGGAGGGGGAGGCTGGAGGACCATCCTGGGGGGGGGGCTTCTCCGACGGCGGAACCAGAAACCCCTCTTAGGCTATTGACAAACGGTTTGAGTTTCTAAAGATAAAAATGTTGACTTTCTTAAAAAAAAAAAAAAAAAAAGAGAGAGAGAGACAGCACAATTTGTTTTTTGGTTTTTTTTTTTTTTTTTTTGGAGGAAGATTGGCCCTGAGCCAACATCTGCTGCTAATTCTCCTCTTTTTTTTTTTTTTTTTTTTGCTGAGGAAGACTGGCCCTGAGCTCACACCCATGCCCGTCTTCCTCTACTTTCTATGTGGGACGCCCACCACAGCGTGGCTTCCCAATTTGTTTATCCAACGAAGAGATTTCTTAGGCAATCAACCAAGCGCACAAAGAACAACCGCTTGTAGAAATAGAAAGAGTAGCCGTTTTCCTGGAATATCGTCAGAAACGGTTAGCCACGGGTTCAGTCTAATGAAGTCGCGAAATAAGGATATTTCTGCAGAAAAAGCGTCTCCCTGTGAAAAGCAGGAGCCGTCTTTTTAATTTTCGGGTTAAGATCCCACGTCCTGCTCCTCGGATCCGGGGGACGCTGGGCGCCAGGTTGGGGGCCAACCCTCTGGGTTGCCAGCCTAGAACCTTCTAGAATCTTCTGAGAATGGAGACAGCCTGTGACCTGAAAAACTGAAGGGAAAAGCAGAGAAATAAGGTCAGAATCAAAAGGCCACACAGCGTATGACCTCTCTGTTCAAAATGTCCAGAACAGGCAAATCCGGAGCCACTTACAAAAGGCAGGTGGGTGGTCTCCAGGGCCCGAGATGCTGTCACAGCATTTGGGGTCTCCTTTCGGGGGCCATGAAAATGCGCTGGAATGAGACAGAAGCTGTGGTGGGACAGCAGTGTGGACGCACCAAACGCCGCTCGATTGCTCACTTTGCTGTAAATGGTGAATTTTATACCGTGTGTAATAAGCCATCAATGAAAAATAAATAGAAAAAAAAAACTGGTCAGGGGCTGACCCCAAATTCACAGGCCCGTTTTCCTCGGGAAGGAAGCTGAGGTCGTCTCTTACCTTCTTCTGGCTCTAAAAAAATAAAAAATAAAAAATAAATGATGAGGCTTGGCAGCAGTTCGCTCAGGGCCAATCTTCCTCAAAAAAAAAAATCACCCTGAGACCAGACAGGGGTCATCGAACAACCCCGTCGATCTGTGGGAATCGACAGGACCACTTGGCGGGAAAGTTCCGAGGGACCCGGCCGCGAGTGGAGGCCGCGGGTCTGGCCTGGGCCCCGAGGAGCGGGCACGAGCGGGGCAGCGGCTCCTGGACCCCGGACACGCGGTGGGGACCCCGCAGCGAGCGCCCGACTTTCCTCCCCGCGGCCGCGGGGGGACGGGGGTGAAGGCGTTTCCACGGACACGGGGCCGGGGGGGAAAGTGGGGCTCAGAGACGCCGCGTGGGGTCGGCTGTACATCATCCAGAGGGACGACTTCCGGCCTAACAACCACTGCAGGAGCATCCGCATCCAAATCCACATCAACATCAGCATCCTCCTCCTCCTCCTCCTCCTCCTCCTCATCACCATCCTCCTCATCCTCCTCCTCCTCCTCCTCCTCCTCCTCCTCCTCATCCTCCTCCTCCTCATCCTCCTCCTCATCCTCATCCTCCTCCTCCTCATCAGCATCCTCCTCCTCATCCTCCTCCTCATCCTCTTCCTCATCCTCATCCTCATCCTCATCCTCATCCTCATCCTCATCACCATCCTCATCCTCATCCTCCTCCTCATCCTCATCCTCCTCCTCATCCTCATCCTCCTCCTCATCCTCATCCTCTTCCTCATCCTCATCCTCATCCTCTTCCTCATCCTCATCCTCATCCTCTTCCTCATCCTCATCCTCATCCTCATCCTCCTCCTCATCCTCATCCTCTTCCTCATCCTCTTCCTCATCCTCCTCCTCATCCTCTTCCTCATCCTCATCCTCCTCCTCATCCTCTTCCTCATCCTCATCCTCATCCTCATCCTCATCCTCATCACCATCCTCATCCTCATCCTCCTCCTCATCCTCATCCTCCTCCTCATCCTCATCCTCCTCCTCATCCTCATCCTCTTCCTCATCCTCATCCTCTTCCTCCTCCTCATCCTCCTCCTCATCCTCCTCCTCATCCTCCTCCTCCTCCTCATCCTCATCCTCATCCTCTTCCTCATCCTCATCCTCTTCCTCATCCTCATCCTCATCCTCATCCTCATCCTCATCACCATCCTCATCCTCATCCTCATCCTCTTCCTCATCCTCCTCCTCATCCTCCTCCTCATCCTCCTCCTCATCCTCCTCCTCATCCTCCTCCTCATCCTCATCACCATCCTCATCCTCCTCCTCATCCTCATCCTCATCCTCATCACCATCCTCATCCTCCTCCTCCTCCTCCTCCTCATCCTCCTCCTCCTCCTCCTCCTCATCCTCCTCCTCCTCCTCCTCCTCATCCTCCTTCTCCTCCTCCTCCTCATCCTCCTCCTCCTCCTCATCCTCATCCTCATCCTCATCCTCACCCCCGTCGCCGGGACCGCGCTCCCCGGGGAACGTCTTTCGTTCGCAGCAGTGCTTTGGGCCGGCGCCCCGCACCCTGGGGTCCTTCACCCGCGCCCAGCGCCGCCGAGGAAGCACCGATTCGGATTCTTGTAACGCTCAGGTCCATCTTGCGAGTGCAGACAAACCCGCGGCGGGTCCGGACCTGCGCTCGTTCTCCGATTCGCCGCGGACGCGGGTAAACGCGGGTGAAGACGAGGCGGCCGTCCCGTGCGCGAAGGGACCCAGATGGAAACCATTAAATCCTCCAGGAACTAAACCGTTTTTCGCGTTTCCCGCCCCAGCCGTTGGGGAAAGCGTTTGACCCGAAACTGCCATCCGACATCCTTCCCGAGGACGCGCGGTGTGGACCAAGCAGTCGCTCGGCCTTATAGGGGTTTCTGCTAGGACACCGCGGGGGGAGGGCCTGACCCCCTCCTGACCCCCGAGCTGGGGGTCCCCCACGGGAACCCCATTCTGGACGGCGGCCGCCAGGAATGTCGTCCCTTCACCCCACAGGTGCTCAGAAACACCAGCGGGGCCAGTTTCCCGGACCGTTAGATTTAAACGGCGAGCGCGAGGGAGGGTTTGGATCCTCTGGGGTCCCCGGGGGGGAGGCGAGAAATCATCCCTTGAATGCGAATGTGGGGAAAACGGGCAGACTCATCCCTGCCAGCGAGTGTGAACACCTGCCGGTGAGCCCTTCTCATCCTATTGGAAGAGTCGATCACTTTGTCAATCAACAACCCGTGAGACCGTTCAGCACCCGCTGGATTGAAAGGAATCATCGCGAGACCTCCAGGATGGAGAGGGTGCGGGGTGGACGAGAGAATTCCGGGTCGTCTCACCATCCCGGAACGTAACCTCGCGAGATCATGTCATAGTCGCAGTAGGAAAAATTTTTTTAAAAAGTTTGTTTCTAGGACCCAGCCGTCGAAGGGCATTGAAAACCATGATCCTGGAAAGACTCGCGATGACGTCTTTTGCTTTTTTTCGAGGAAAAACAGAAATGATGATTTTTAAACACCTCATTCACTCAGAGAGAGACATTCAGCCCCGGGTTTTTCAGATGCAAAAAAAAAAAACTCACCTCCCAGTGTCACACGCAGACCCCACTTGCCGTGTTTATTTTCTTCCCTCAGAGAACAAGGGGAACCACATTCATCGCGGGTGACCTGAATAGCTTAAGGGGGATTTCTTCACAATCAAAGCATTTAAAAAAAAGGGAAAAAAATTTGAAAAAAGAAAAAAAAATTTAAAAATAAAAAAATGGCAGCTTCCCTATCTTTGCACCACGAGCAACATTCAGCGGTTTTACGAATTTATTGTTTGAATGCGACATGCGTGTGGCTTGGGATGCGACCCAGCCATTTTAAAATTTATTTAGAAAAAGGCTTCAATAGGGAAAAAGTGTCCTCATGGAAACTTAATCGCTTATTCAAAGCCTAAAGTGTGAGCACCTGCCTTGTAAGAGGAGATATGGCAAAAAAAAAAAAAAAATAAGAATAAATAAGGACGGGAAAGACTGTGCAAAGGCCCTGTGGTCAGGGGGCTGCCAGGCATGGCGGTTGGAACGAACGATGGGGAGGAAGAAGGCGAGGGGACCACTATGACCTCGATACAATTACTGGGGGGAAAAATTCCCTGTGGGGAAGAGATCTCGTCTGACTCAGAAAACACAAAGAATCCACGGGGCAAAGAGTCAACATCATGGCACCTCGAGGACAGATGAGCCAGGAGGGTCATCATGGTTTATAACATTGTGAAATTGCAGTTGTACATTATTATTGGTCCATCACCATACATATGTGCCCCTTTACCTCTGCTTTGGCGGCCCGAGGTTCACTGGTTCAGATCCTGGGTGCGGACATGGCACCGCTTGGCCCGCCATGCTGTGGTAGGCGTCCCACATATAAAGTGGAGGAGGATGGGCATGGATGTTAGCTCAGGGCCAGTCTTCCTCAAGCAAAAAGAGGAGGATTGGAAACAGTCGTTAGCTCAGGGCCAATCTTCCTCAGCAAAAAAAAAAAAAAAAAAAAAAAGACTAAAATTGAGACCTCACTTTCAGATTTTGCAATTGTTCAGAAAGGACTAGAAAGAATGTCCCTTTGGGTCTACGGAAAAGCACACGACGTTTTGTCAGTCAATCAATACGTGGATCGTTTCCCAGGAGAAAACCGTTCTCAGTGACAAGACATGAAAAGCAGTGAAAACAGACAGGTTCCTTATTCACATGGAATCATACATTTTACACAAACGCTTCTTGTAAATCTTGACTGATTATTAGGTCAAATGGTTGTATCTGCCTAAAACGAACCTTTTTTTTTTTTTTCCTTTAAAAATGTCCTTTCCGGGGGGTTTCAAGACATCAAAATGGCCATTTCCTCTGGTTAGTCTGATAGCGAGGTCGCTTGGCTCCTCCCAGGATCCCCCGGCCCAAGGACCCAACAGCTCCCCCGGGGTCTCATCCCCAAAGGTCTATCGAGGGGTGACGGGGGATTTCCTTCAAACGCATCTTAATTTGGGAACCCCCTTCCCCTTGTAAAACGGACTCTTTCTGCCAAACGCCAAAAACGGTTTCCAGGAAACGGCCAGCGTTGGTCTCGGGCGCTGACCTCAGTCTGTGCACTGATTTACGTGCCTGTTTTTTTTTTTTTTTTTTAATTTTTTCTTTTTTGCCCCTCCCCGGGGAGCTCCGCGATCACTTTATTATTTATAGATTAAAGAGCATTGTTGCTAATTAACACCGTTCCCGTTGTCGGTGGGCAGACTCGCCGGCTTTGAAGTCTGTCTGATGTTGTATTTGGGGAATTCCGCGCTTGACACAGTTTCGGGTTTGCAAACCTGTGCGTCTCAGCAGTTCTGGGAGGTTCCACGGAGCCGTCAGGTCTACACGGCTCCCCCCCCCTCCCCATCCCAGCAGGATCCAGGCCCCAGAACTCGTTTCTGTCCATCTACACGGTTTGAGGCAACAGTCTCAAGAAATAAATATGTCGTGTCGCTTGTCCTCCGTGCAGCTTTAGGAACCTGATCCCGGGACACACACACTTTTAAAGATGTTAAAAAAAAAAAAAAAAAAAAGGCCGGCTGGTGGCGCATGTTCTGCTTCAGTGGTTTGCTGGTTGGGATCCCGGGTGTGGACATGGCACCCCATGCTGTTGTAGGCGTCCCACATATAAAGTAGAGGAAGATGGGCACGGATGTGAGCTCAGGGCCAGTCTTCCTCAGCAAAAAAAAAAAAAAAAAAGAGGAGGATTGGCAACAGATGTTCACTCAGGGCCAATCTTCCTCAGCAAAAAAAAAAAAATTTGTGATGCCCATTGGATTCTTTACAAAAAATAGTAAATAGCAAGTGGGCTGCTTTAGGCTCCAGAGGAGAAGGCTGCGTGGACAGTTACCATCTTTGAGCAAACCAGATTTTTTTAAATGAACAGACTCTGCGCACATTCACAGGTGCGTTTATGCTCCACGCTGCCCTTTTGATCCAGACACACACGGACCTGACGGAGAGCAGGACGAGGGCAAGGTCGGCCTGGTGGCCCGAGTGGGAAGGGCCCGGGGGTGCTTTTGGGGTACATCACCCCCACCACTCATACGCCGCCTGCCTGACCCCAAAAATTCGGCCTCAACAATGGCTCAGAGTTCTGTGTAGACTCTCGTCTACACTTTCCCTGTGTTCTGAGTGCGACTCATGAACCGTATTTTACGACTGAGAGTGGACGCTGCCTCCCGGCTCTTTCCGTGCTGTGTAGACGCGGCGTGTGGAGACCGAGGACACGTCGTTCCAAAGGCGCATCACGGATCATAAGATCGATGGATTCGCGCACCCGGCTTCCGCGTTTCCCGAGGCTGCAGCCGCAAACGACCCCAAACGGGGGTGCCAAACGCCACAGACGTTTATCGTTTATCGCCTCCCGGTTCCGGAGACCAGACTCCGACGCCGTCAACGGCTGGTTGCTTCTGAGGCCCGTGGAGGGGAACCCGCCCTCCTCCCGTGGGTCCCTCCAGACACGTGACCGTTTGCCGTTTTTTTTACAGGAAACGCCGGGCGTCAGATTAGGCCCCACCCTCGCGACTGCTAACTTCCCTAATGGCTACTGCACCGACCCGGTTTCCCAATCAGGTGCCGTTCAGAGGCCCTGAGTCGGGGGACGTCTCCCACGTGGGAAGTCGGACAGGACTCAAGCCGACCCCCGTCAGCCATGGGGCGGAGACAAACGCCAGGACGGGCCCCACGAGACACACGGAGACCCCACGACCACCTTATCCCGCCGCATATATGAAACAGACATGGGGGCGAGAGGGAGGACGTGGACGGTGCCTCCCCGGCACGTGGGTTTGTAGGAAATATCGTAACCGGGGTCGGCGTTTGGGGGCGGAGAGGGGCCGACACGCCCCCAAACGGTCTGCTCAGATCTCCTCAGTGGCTTAAAAGGCGCCTCGGTGGCCGCGGTCTGAGGTGTTTCGTGCTATTGTGGAGAAGGGGGGGCCCAGGAGCAAAGGTCACTGCCGGCTGGAAGACGGGGGGGGACCCCCGTGCACACTGCGGGGTCCGTGCAATGTAAAGGACGGGGTGCATGGCCACCTGGGACCCCGGGACCCCACTGCTCAGGGCGTCCCCGCCGTTGGGACCTCCCCCCCCATTGGGGTCCCCCTTCCTCCCCGTTGGGACCTTCCCCACCATTGGGGCTCCCCCACCCCCCGAGGTCGTGCCCTTTTGTCTGCAAGACGTGGGTTTGTGCCGACACCGCCTCCTCACGTGCTTCCTCCTCTGGGCAGGCCTCCTGGCTTTCTCCCTGCTCCTTAGTAGGAGGTCTAACGGCGCCCTCACTGTCTGCCGTTCGGGATTTCTTTTGACCGACACAGAACGATAGTCTATCAATCAACAGAATCCCCACGCAGACTTCCCAACAGGCGGAAGCAAGACGTTTTCAGAAGAGAAAAATGGAGAAAACGTGCGGCCGGCAGCCCGACGCCAGACGGGAATACGACAGAGAGAAGTGTCAGCGCAGAAGAGGAAGGAGCCGGGGGGAGGTGGAAATTCGTGCAGGAACCACGTGAGTTTGGATCAGGAGACGATGAATGTGCCCAAACTGGACCTGAGGAAACGGGGACAAGAGGACAGTGCACCGTCGGGTAGTCAGTCTATATCTGTATCTACAACTAGACCCACAACTATATCTAGATCAATAACTATATCTGGATCAATAACTATATCTACATCAATAACTATAACTAGATCATTAACTATATCCAGATCAGTAACTATATCTAGATCATTACCTATATCTAGATCAATAAGTGTATCTAGACCAATAACTATATCTGGATCAATAACTGTATCTAGATCAATAACTATAACTGGATGATTAACTATATCCAGATCATTAACTATATCTGGATCAATAACTATCGCTAGATCAATAACTATAACTGGATGATTAACTATATCCAGATCATTAACTATATCTGGATCAATAACTATATCTGGATCATTACCTATATCTGGATCAATAACTTTATCTAGATCATTAACTATATCTGGATCCTATCCATAAATATATGTCTATGTCTATAACTATATTGCATCTATATAGCTATACTGGATCTATAACTCTGTATCATGTGTATATCGACAGAGCTGTATCATATTGTATCTATCATTCTATGCATATCCGTATCTATAACTCTACCTATATCTGTAGCTATAACTATGTCATATCTATATCTATAACTATATAATATTTATATCTAAATAGCTATATCATATCTATAAAAATACCACATCTATAGCTATCAAACTATATCATCTGTATCTACAACTCTATCTACATAACTCTGTCATATCTATATCTATATCTATATCGTATCTATAACTCCATCCCATCTATATCTATATCATATCTATAACTCCATCGTATCTATATCTATACCTATATCATATCTGTATCTATATCATATCTATAACTTCATATCTACATCTGACTTTTTCATATGTATATCTCTAAAACTATGTTGTGTCTTATCTAGACCTGTAACTATAGCTTATCTATATAAGTATGTCATATCTATATCATATCTGTATCTGTGTCGCTATATCCATAACTGTCTACAACTCTCTATCTATAAACCTACATCATATCTTTATCTATAACCATATCTGTATCTATATCTATATAGTTATATCGTATCTATATCAATATATCTATATTTATAACTATTATCTATATCTATATATATAACTATATCGATGCCATATCTATAACTATCATATCTATATCTATACAGCTATATCATATCTATATCTACAACTATATCTATAACTATATCTATATAGTTATATCGTATCTATATCTATATCTATATATCTATATTTATAACTATTATCTGTATCTATATCTGTAACTATATCGATGCCATATTTATAACGCTATCATATCTATATCTATAACTATATCTATGCCATATCTATAACTATCATATCTATATCTATAAAGCTATATCATATCTATATCGATATTGATATTATATCTATAGGTCTATCATATCTATATCGATATATCTATAACTCCATCATATCTATAACTCTGTCATATCGATATCTGACTTTATCATATCTATATCTATATCTATATCTATGCCATATCTATAACTATCATATTTATAAAGCTATATCATATCTATATCGATATCAATATCATATCTATGTCTATCATATCTATAACTCCATCATATCTATAATTCTATCATATCTATAATTCTATCATATCTATATCGATATCATATCTATAACTCTATCACATCTATATCGATATCATATCTATAACTATCATATCTATATCGATATCATATCTATATCTCTATCATTTCTATAACTCTGTCATATTGATATCTGATTTTATCATATCTATATCTAAATCTATGCCATATCTATAACTATCATATCTATAAAGCTATATCATATCTATATCTACAACTATATCTACAACTATATCTATAATATCTATAAAACTATATCATATCTACACAGCTACGTCATATCTATAACCGTATCTACAGCTACATCTATATCCACCACCATATTTGAATCTATATCTATATCTGTAACGATCTATAACTCTACGTCTATCGATAGCTATAACTTGATCGTCTTTATCTCTCTCTTTATATCTATACCCTATCTCTGCCTATAGAAATGTATCATATCTCTATATATATTCACGGAAGAGGAAACTGAGGCACGGAGAGCCCAGACGGCTGTCCCAGAGCCCCGCTCTGTGCGTGGCGGATTAGACGGACGCCCAGCGTCCTCTGTGCCGTTAGCCCGGGTTTGGGGGGGGGGTTCCTCGCTGACCCACCGGACACCGGTTCGAAGGCCACGTGCTCCTGGGTCCTTCCTCACGCAAACGGGGGGTGCCGTTGGTGACGCCCCCCTGGAGCCGCTTATGGAGCCAAAACGCTCATCGTTGGGTGCCGTTTTCTGATGGGACCTTGCACCCCCCACCCAAGGACTCGCCTGCAGCTTCCGTTTCCCTTCCCCCCGGGGGCACCAGGACTCAGTCTCCACGCGGACGCTCCCCGTGCGAATTTCTGGAAATCACGACGCTGCTTCCGGGAAACGCTGAGCGTTTGGAGCCGCCTTCATCATCAAGAAGACAAATTTCAGGGGTGGGTGATGGGGACCCAGATGGGGGTCCTCGGGGTGCCCCCGGTCCTGCATAGACCCCCCCTCCTCCCGGGGTGCCCTCCAACGGCCACCGTCGGACGCTCCCCGTTCCCCCGGCCCGGCCTCCGGAGCCTGGCACGTGCCCTCCACATAGAGCCCGTCGTCTAAGCATTCAATTTGCAGACACCCCGGCCGTTATTTCCGAACGCTGGAAGTTCATAAGAAACATCATCTTTGTTTTCCGATTTTTTTACCCGTTTGATTTAAACGGCCCTGACAGCCCCAATGCAATCTTCCCATCCGAGCTGACAGGGGTGACACGCGTCCCCCCCGTACAAGCTCTCAATTATGCATAATCCAATGTTTTCTGGGTTTTAATTGAATCACTCGTCTCCAACTTGTTATTTTTAATTTACAACATTTGATTTCTGACACGGGCCCCTCGATGTCATAAATTATGCAGGCGAGCGTCTTACTTGTGTGGGTGATTAAAAAAAAAAAACTAATTAGGCATGATTAAAAAAAAAAAGAAAAAAAAGAAAAACGGGAAAACGGAGACCTCTTCAATATGTGCATGTTCCCGCACGGAGGACGCTGATCCGGCCGGAAAAACGCTCGTTTTTCCTTCTCGGAGATGATGTTCCCTTTCGTACAATTTGATTGATTCTGACAGAAATGAAAGAAAATGCAGGATTTTTTTTTTTTTCTTCTCTCCCCCTTCCTTGAATATTATCCCAGAAATTGCATTGCGTGGCCCCATGGAATATAATTTTGTCAAATGGGCAGGAAAAAGGAAAATGGAGAAAACGGGCGTTTTCTTTGGCGCAGGGTCGGGGCCTGGGGGGTGCGCGCCCCACGGGGACCACCCTTCCAATTACTGCGGACAAGAGCGGGTCCGACTCACATCCCCCAAGAAACGTGTGTCTGACTCACACCCGCGGAGAGCGCGTTTGGATCCGTTCACACCCGCCCAGGGCCCGTTTGGATCCGTTCACATCCGCCCAGGGCCCGTTTCCACCTCAGCAGGAGCGGGCCGCCGGGGACCCCGCGAGTCGGGACCCGCTTGCCTCCACCCGTGATCTCCGTCGTCCCCGCAGAGCAGACCGGTGCAGGAACCGAACCCGAGGCCGCGCCTCTGGCCCCGCGCAGCTCACGCTTCCGGGAGGAAAAATGGCGCCAACCGTTAGGATCAAGCGTGAGCGTGGGACGGAAAGAAAAACGGCTGCGAGGGAGGAGCCCCGGCTGCAGAAGAAAGCATCGGGTTTGTCGATTGACTTTCCGATCGCCACTTAGCGCCCCTCCAGACGTAACTGGGCCTCCCTCCCCTTTTGCAACGGGAGCATCGGGACCGGACTCGTAGACTTTTAACTGAGAGTCAAAACCCAATAAATCGTGTTTCCAGTGGCGCGACACGTCACGATGTCTCTATTGACGACAGACGGCATATGGTGACCCCATGACATTAGCACGGGAGAGTCAGGGAGAGCGGTGGGCCGTGCGGTCTGTAAGTCACTCTGGGATGTTCCAGGGTCTCCTCTGTGCTGGGTTCCGGGCCTCATCCTGCAAAGGAAAAATGGCCTTAAAATATCGCCTTCCGCTTCCTCCAGGAAGGATCCGAGCTTGCCCTCCATGGCACATCCTTTGCCAGTTGAATTGTGTCCCCACGAAAACACACGTCCACGTCCCAGTCGACCCGTCATCCCGGAGGATCTGACGGCAGCCAGGCCTTCATCTGCCGCCAATCCTCCTTTTTTTTTTCTTTTTTTTGCTGAGGAAGACTGGCACTGAGCTGGCTCAGGCTCCTATTTCTGCATAAACAGGCTCCATATCAACTGCAGAAATCGATTCCCATTCCTCACACGGACACGGAGCCGAGGCCTCCAGCCCCAGGGCAGCAGATATTAGCTCAGGGCCAGTCTTCCTCAGCAAAAAAAAAAAAAAAAAGACTTTGAATAAGATGGATTTCCAACTTCCTTGCAATTCAGTGTCTTTGGTTTTGGGAGCCACCTTTAAAAAACAGATCCTTATGATAAAATATAAATTGTAGACTGACTTTGGGGGGTTTTAATTTCGACTCGGTTCATACGTCGGCTGGGCTCGGGCTGGGACTCAGGAAAAGGTTCCCCCGGGAGCATCGTTGGACCCGCGAAAACAGAGACAACAGGCTCCCGCCCTGAAAACCACAGTCCTCGCCCCATAAATAATCCTCAAAGACGCGCATCGCGTGGATGCGGCTAATTAGACCGAAAAACCCGCGAAATATCTGAAAACCTGAGCCGGTGGAACTCGTCCCGCTTCCCGGGTGGGGCGTCTCTCTCCGTTGTTTGTGAATTGGCCAAGTGTCCGTAGAAAAGGCAGAAAGAGCAGATCAACGTGAGGAAACTCCGGCCGGAGCCCCGAGGAACGGAAACTAGCTGGTGTCCGGGGACACAACGGGGTTTAGGATTATTTCCTTTTTTTTTTTTTTCTTTTGAGGAAGATTAGCCCCGAGCTAACTGCTGTCAATCCTCTTTTTTTTTTTTTTTTGCTGAGGAAGACTGGCATCCGTGATGCCCTGAGTCCCTGTCTCCTGCTGGTTCCCCCCTGAGCAGAGAGGCCGGAGGGGAGAGAGGCCCCCACCTGGCAGAAACGCCCCCTGTTTTCTCCAAAACCCGCTCGTCCTCACGGAAATCATCGCGGACGGAACACCGCTTGCAGGTCCCCCGGGTCCATTAAAGCCGCGTTATGCAAATAACGACGTTCCCGTGTTATTAACGCTTATTGTTGAAATATGAACGCGCGACGCGCACGGCGGAGCCGGGACTTTAAATTGCAAAAGCGGGGGGGGGATGTTTAATGAGGCGGCTTCCGTTTCTTTCCCCCCCTCATCATTTTTCAATATCGTCTAAATTAAGCTACAAAAAAATCATCACCTGCGGCCATTTTTAAAACCATCTTTCGTCTCGGGGAACCCAACACGCGGCGTCCTGAAAACACCACCAGAGACGCTGTCTTAGGAACGCTGGTTATTTTCTTTAATCCAATGGAGGCAGATTGAGACTTAAAGGGAAATTAGGGAAAATGGGAGACAACGCCGGCCCCTGGGAGTACCTGCGAGTGAGGGTTTTTTTTTTTTTTTTTTTTTTTGCTGAGGAAGATTAGCCCTGAGGTAACATGTGCTCCCAATCCTCCTCATTTTTTTTTTTTTTTTTTTTTTGCTGAGGAAGACTGGCCAAACCAGAATGTGTGCACTTAACCACTGAGCCACCGGGCCAACCTCTGCATGTGCAGTTTTTCCCGACGTCCCCTCCCCGGATGATTGCTTCTGCCGAGTCCGTCCTGCAAGGACAAGGTGCTCAGTTATGGCGCCCCGGGCAGGATTGATGGCTGGAGTTTTAATCCGCTTCTCAGCCCCGCTTTGGGGAAATTCAGAACCCTTCAGCAGGACGGATGGCGGCGTTTAGGATGCAAACGCGACTTTTCAGCCGTCCTGGGAGGATGACAAGTGGAAGCAAAAAGAGCTCAGGGAGCCACTCGCCACCCCCACCCTGCCTGCAGTGCACACGGCTCGGCGCCCTTCCGAGGACCTAATTCCCGTGCCCCCAACCGTCCAGGGGTCACACTTAATGGGAAAATAATTGCAAACAGGGTGTACAGGGCATGCGGCTGGGAAAAAAACCCCACATGGACCCTCCCGTGTGGACTCCGTGGGCTGTGCCGTCCGGCAGCGGCCCAGGCTTCCGGGGTTAGGATCCCAGGTGGGGACCCTCCTGCTGCTCATCAAGTCACGCTGTGGCTGGCGGATCCCATATACAAAACAGAAGAAGACTGGCACGGATGTCAGCTCAGGGCCAATCTTCCTCAGCAAAAATAAAAAAAAAAAAGGTGGAAAATTGACAACGCATGTTGGCTTGGGGCCAATCTTCCTCAGCAGGAAAAAAACAAAACAAAAACAAAAGAGGAAGATTGGCAATTGATATCAATTCAGGGCCAATCTTCCTCACCAAAAAACATAACAATAGTCAATCAATAGAAAGAATGGCAAGTTCTTTGTCATAGGCCATATGAGTCCTGAACCATTGAGCTGGAGGTTGTCCTTGCAACATATGTTAGCTCTGGGCCAATCTTCCTCAGCAAAAAAAAAAAAAAAAAAAAAAGGAGGATTGGTAACAGATGTCAGGTCAGGGCCAATCTTCCTCAGCAAAAAAAAATATATACATACAAACAAATACAGAGGGTGTCTCTGTGTCCGTCGGGGCCTCTGAGAATCGGAACCACATTCCTCTCTGGGAAAATACACGGGTCGCAGAAATGGCCATTTCAAGCGTTTGAGGGGCACAGTCCTGGGTGCGTTTAGCACACCGACTGTGTCGCGGAGCCACCCCACCATGTGTTGGGTTCTGGAACATTCCGTCACCCCAAACGGGAGCCACTCTTTCCCCTCACCCCCGTGTCATTGGCCTTGGACCCGATTGTGATCCGACACGCCCACAGGCGAGCCTCGGGATGCAAGATCTCCCCTAAAGCGTGTCGGGAAGGAAGGACGGAGAGCAGGTCCCGGGTGCTGGGGGTGCCGGGCGGGGTCGGCCCAGGACGCCTGCTCCCCCTGCACCCCAGTTCTCACGACGCCGCGCTCCTCCTGCTTCCCAGAATGCACCTGCCTGTGCTGCTCCAGCTCCTCCTCCTCCCGGCAGGCCTCCTTCATTCCTCCCCCAGGCCCCACTCCTCCTGTTTCCCAGAATGCACCTGGCTGTGCTGCTCCAGGTCCTCCTCCTCCCGGCAGGCCTCCTTCATTCCTCCCCCTGCACCCGCCCGGCCCAGCCAGGCCCACAGGGGCACAGGGCGAGCCCCCTCCTCCTCCAGGGGCCCAAGTGCTCCAGGGACCCCTCATCCGGGGACCGACTCGGTGGGCGCTGAAGCCCCGTTCCTGTCTCTGGAACTGACTCCCGAACCCCAAAAGAAGGAAGCTCAGCTTAGAAAAGATGAGGACCTGCCCCCGACCTCGTGGACCCACTCTCATCAGCTGAGGCCGGCCGGGTGGTGCAGTGGTTCAGGTCGTGCACTCGGGTTCAGCGGCCTGGGGTTGGCGGGCCGACCTCCGCACCACTCATAAGCCCTGCTGTATCGACCTCCCACATAAAATACAGGGAGCTGGGCGCTAGTGTTAGCTCAGGGCCAATCTTCCTCAGCAAAAAAAAAAAAAAGAAAGAAAGAAAGAAAAAGCATGTGGTGTGTAAAGTACCCCGGGAGCCCCCACCCGCTGTCAGCAGCCGGTGTGGACTCTCCTCCTGCTGGACGGTGTTGACAAAATGCCCCAGCAGCCCCCGAGTCGGAAAGAGGTTCCGGTCGAGTTTCGATGGAAACGCTTGCCGTTTGGACGACGAGACATAGCAGCTCGGACCCAAAGGAAGACGGGCCTTGTGGGGTCGGCTCCTCTGGGGGTGAAACCACCCCGGATGCCGGTCCAGAGACCCCGTCCTCGCCCCCCAGATGAGTCAAGACCCGCTCAGCCCCGCACCCCCTCCCTGCCCCTGGGAGGCCGCTCAGGGCGCCCCGCTCGCCTCCCCTTGTTTGCAAACTGCACCGGCGACGCCCCGGGATCCCCGGATGCTGCGAGGTGCCCTGGCCCGCGGTCCACACTCGCGGCCGCCTCCCACATCTCCTGTTTCTCGTTTCCCACGACCCACTGGCCCCCGGACCTAACGCCATAAACCGAGTCTTCGAAACACGCTTAACCTCCGGGGCCGTCTCCACCGCCGGGGGCGCAGGGAGCCTGGCGGGCGCATTGTCTTCCGCCTGCAAGTTATGCACATATTTATGAACCCGGTTTTCTGCCTGGGGTGGGGGGGGCCGGCGGGAGGAGGGGGCGGGGTTTCCGCGGGGGACCCCCCGGCGGCTGCGGGTGCGAAAGGGCACTAATTAAATGTCAGGCTTGACGGATTAAAATTATGAAATTTAAAGTCGGCGCCGAGCCCTTTGTCATTGTCACATCAGACGGGGACCGGGTGGGGTTGGCGGGCGGTGGAGACCGGCGGCGGCTCCCGCGCGCATCCGGAGCGGGTTGGAGCTCGGAGCGCGGGGACGGGGGGCGGGGCATACGGGAGGCGCTGCGTAGACGCGGGCCGGCAGGGGCGACGTGCGCTGCAACGCGGATCGGCGCGGGGCTGACTCGTGGGTTTGGATCCCAAACGGACACGATTCCGCCCGTTTGTAGTGAGAAGACGGGGCCTGTTGGCGCCTTTTTAGGGCCAGAAGGACGCGTGCTGCCTCCACCCGCGTGGTCAGCAACCCCAACAACCGAGCAGAGCAGACACGTGCGATTAAAACTCTCGCGCATGGGAGCCCGGTGGCTTGGGGGATCACGAGTTCCGATCCCTGGTGTGGACATGGCACTCCTTGGCTCGCCATGCTGCGGCGGGCATCCCACATATAAAATAGAGGAAGATGGGCACGGATGTGAGCTCAGGACCAGTCTTCCTAAGCAAAAAAAAAAAAAAAAAAAGAGGAGGATTGGCAACAACAGTTAGGACAGGGCCAATCTTCCTCAAAAGAAAAAAAAAAGTCTCGTGTGACTCTTCCAAAACCCCAGAACAGGTGCGGTGGTGTCCGGCCTCAAACGCTCTGGATGCGCCAGTGGGGCGCCGTCCATCACCACATCCAGCCTGGAGGACGACCACCGGGCAGGGTGGGTGTAGACAGGCACCGGGCACCCCTCCCCCAGATTAACCACCACCCGTCACTTCCGCCCGTCTTCACAGGGGGCGTGAATAATGCAGCAGCCGATCAGGTGGAATACGACCCGTTTCCAACACGCTCTGCGCCCTGATCCGTTTTAAGAAACCCGCTCTCTCTTTGCAGAAGAGTTTCAGGTTCAAATGATGCCAAATGGGGGAGCCCCACAACCCCCCACCCCCAGCGCGGGGCACCGACCCCAAGCCGAAGGGGAAACTGAGGGCAGAGAAGGTGTAGCCAGCAGATCCCCCTATGAGCTCCTTCCATGGAATGTTCCAGAATCCCGTGGCCATAGACTCGATTTTTTACTATTTTTCATTTTGCTAAAATCCACATAACATAAAATTTATCAGCAGTGACACTGAGTGAATCCACGGGACTGTGCATCCAGCACCTCTGTCTGGTGCTGAACCATTTCCATCACCCCCAAAAGGACTCACCCCGTTCTTGGTGCCTCCAGCCCCCGACACCCACTCACCCCCTTTCTGTGTGCGGATCGGCCTGTTCTGGACATTTCACATCAACGGGCTCTCGCGCTGTGCGTCCTTGAGTGTCTGGCTGCCATCTCTGAGCATCGTGGGTTCAAGGTCCGTCCACGTGTCGCTGTGTCGGGGCTTCGCTCCTGTTCAGGGCTGCGTAATATTCCACCGTGACCCGTGAACAGAAATAGCGCCGCCACGAACCTTCCAGACGGGTCGTCAAACTCCCTGATTTCAGGGCGGCAGAGGCTGAAGGAACCACAACCCGTCCCGGCATGGCCGGTGGGCCACACCTCATCAGTGCACACCCGGTCCTTGTGGTCTTTGCAGGCGCGATGCAGGGAAGGAGAGGAGGGCTTCCCGGAGGAGGCGGCCCTGAATCAAGGATGGAGAGGAGGGCTTCCTGGAGGAGGCGGCCCTGAATCAAGGATGGAGAGGAGGGCTTCCTGGAGGAGGCAGCCCTGAATCAAGGATGGAGAGGAGGGCTTCCTGGAGGACGCGGTCCTGAATCAAGGATGGAGAGGAGGGCTTCCTGGAGGAGGCGGCCCTGAATCAAGGATGGAGAGGAGGGCTTCCTGGAGGACGCGGTCCTGAATCAAGGCTGGAGAGGAGGGCTTCCTGGAGGAGGCGGCCCTGAATCCAAGGACAGCGTCCTCCTCAGACACAGAAGAGGAGACGCAGCGTCCCGGGGCTGCATCTTCCCCGGGTGTTTCCTCCTCTTCCTGGAAGGACACGGATCCTATTGGAGCAGGTTCCCCCCCCATGACCTTCTGTTGACCTCACTGCGTCCGCGAACCCGCTTTGTCCCAACCAGGCCGCCTTCTCGGGGCCCCAAGGGCGTGAACTCACCCGTTTAGGCGGCCGGCGTCCCAAACGCGTCAAACGCAGAATAAACGGGTGCGTTTGTCGGCCGTCAGCTCTGCGCTCTGGTGTCCCGGAAGTGGCCGTAGGAGGTGCACGGGTTCCCGTGCGCACAGCCCTGAGCGGGGAGCTCGGCTGCAGGGCGCCTGCAGTGTAGACGGTGCCCTGAGTGGAGAGGTTGGCTCCAAGGCGCCTGCAGTGTAGACACTGCCCATCTTTGGATGTTGTTTCCCACAGTGTAGACGGTGCCCGTCTGTGGCTACCATGTTTCCCGCAGTGTAGACGGTGCCTGTCCGTGGATATTATGTTTCCCGCAGTGTAGACGGTGCCCGTCTGTGGACACTGTTTCCCCGCAGCCTCCAGTCCATCCCGTTGCGCACACTCGGCGTCTTTTCGCAGAACCGGGATTTCGTTGTAACCACCACACTCTCCCAGCGGGGAGTCAAAGTCCAACAAAACTCCGCGGGTCTCCGGATCCGCACCCATCCCCACCCCGGGTCGTGTTCGGAGCCCCACCGCCCCCCCCCACAAACACGGGGGTCAGCCCCGCTCTTCGCAATAAAGAGCCAAGCGCGCCCCGGAGGCCCCGGTTCCGCGGAAACCCCGGCGAACGAAGAGGATTTAAAGTGACAGGATCCAATTAAATGTAATTACCCGGGCTGTATTTTCATTTCAGCTGACACTTTGTATTACGCCGCCGCCTGCACCCCAGCCGCCCACGCGGACCCCGCCGCATCCGGGTAATGGAGTTATCGGAGTCCGCTTGGCTGCCGTTTCGAGGCACAGACACAGCTCATGCGGGGTGGGGGGGGGGGGCGTCCCGGGGCTCCCAGACCGAGGGCTGCTGTTCGGGAAAGTTCTCCCAGTTCCCGCCTGGGTCCTCTGGGGGAGCCAATCTCGCTCGGGGTGGGGGAGGTCCCCGGCCCCCGTTTGGGGGCGTTAAAACTCTGCACACGGACCTACGGTGGGGGGCACGGCCTGCACCCCGCTTCCTCCGGGGCTGCCAGCAGCTTCCGTTTTTCTCCGCTAACATCCCCACTTTCCACCCCGTGTGGTCACTCAGTCATTCGATGACCGGCCCGCCGTCACGGGCACCGCCTCCTGGGGGAAAATCTCGGGTTAAATCCACATATGTGGGCCCTTCACCTTCTGCTCACCCTGCAAACGGGACAAGGACCCGGGGGTAGGTCCGTCCAGGAGGGAAACGTGCAATTTCCCCCGTGACCTGGACATTTGACCCCCGGGGAGACACCCAAGAGGATTGAAAGTGGGGACTCCGGGAAAACGTGTGCACCCATGTTCATGCAGCTGGGCGGTGGAATATTACGCAGCCATGAACAGGAGGCAAGCGCAGCTGCAGCTACACGTGGATGCACTTTGAAAACACGATGCTCAGAGACAGTAGCCAGACACCAAAGGACACACAGCGCAGGATCCCATTGATAGGAAATGTCCACAACAGGCCGATCCACCACGGGGACAAAGTGGATTATTGGTGCCGGGGCTGGGAGGGACCGCTCATGGGGACGGGGTCGCCTTGGGGGCAAATGTGGAAGCAGACAGAGCTGGTGGTCTCACGACATCACAAATGTGCCGCACACCACTGACTTTTACACTGAAAAAAAAACGGCTCCTTGTCCGGCAGGTGGATTTCAAGTCGGTCAATTATTCCGAAAAAAAAAAAAAAAAAAGCCTATGAATAAATATTCTCCCCGTTCAGCTGTAAGGAGAGAGATTGGGGTCCGCAAAAAAGAAAAAAAAAAAAAGGAGAATCCGTGAGGAGGATATTAAGAAACACGAGTCATGGGGTGGCAGAGGGTCGGGCCACGATAATTAAGGTGCACCGAGCGACTATGAGACCTCACCCCGCGGGCAGCCGCCCCCCCATAATCTCATTTCCCACATCCAGGAGCTTCTGTCCCGATCCCCTCGACACGATTCTAATAACTCATCCCGCCGGCAGCCGGGACCCCGTATTTATTGAATTTCTGACTCAATAAAACCGCGCCGTCCGAGATGATGCCTAATTCTCCCAACTGCCCCCAGGATATTTTTTTTTACGAAAAAAAAAACAAAAAAAACAAAATCATTTTCTCCCTTTCACACGAAGAGCGGGTGTTGTTACCTGTTTTAACTCCCGTCGTGCCAGGAAAAGAACTCCTTTTCTCGTCGGAAACAACTGGAAGGACCCACAATTTTAGGATATGCAGCTGTGTCCTGGGGGCCAATCCATCGAGTCGAGGACGGGCCAACGGTCTGCATTTTTTTGAGAAAAAGAAGGAGATGAAACGATTCTCCTCGAACGAGGAAACGGCTCAGGAGCTGGGGGTCCACTAGGACCTCCTGACTCACTTTCAGTGAATCGCAACAAGGACGAGCGGACCCGAACCAGCTCTGCTCGGGGACGCACAGCACGCGCCCTTCAGGCCGGGGGTCCCTCGGTCACCCCCACACGGCAGGGGGCCCGATGCTGGCCGTGTCCACCGGGAGATTTTCAGCCAAAGAAGAAATACCACTGGATTTTTTTTTTTTTAATGCTGATAAATTGTCCATAATGCCCAATTTACCCTCCGAACCATTTTTAGTTATTTTTAAGACTTTCTGTTAGAGCAATTATAGGTTTATAAGAAAATGGACAGGAAGGTGCAGAGATTTCCCATAAGCCCGATGCACCCGCACAGGCACGGCCTCCCCTATTATCAACGTCCCCCACCCGATGGGACCTTGGTTGCAATCAATGAACCCACACGGACCCCCAGTTTCCATGAGGATTATTCACTCTCGGTGCCGGACCTTCTCCCCACCCTCCGCCTCCAGCAGCAAGTGGTCAGAACCGCTTTTCCTTTTTCAGGGCTGCGTAATATTCCGTCCGGAATAAGCTGCACCAAGGGGCTGGGCCTCCGTTCCCTCCCCTCCCTCTGGCCCGGGTGGACCCCCATTGGGACCCACAGTCCTGAGCTCTGCATCCTGGTGTCTTCTCCGTCCTCTGGCCCCGTCCCACCTGGGGTGGTATCTGCGCCCTTCGATGCCGACCCCGGGGTGCCAGGCCAGCCCCCGAACCCCATAACCCGGCCGTTTGTCTGGTGGGCACTGCCGGGAACAGTGTGGCCGGAGCAGATGCCATGGAGAAGACAGAAAGCTGGATGTCACCCCCCCCACCTGCGGCCATCTTGGAGGGGCCTTGAATGTCAGGCCAACGGGCTGGGCGGCTCATCCCCTCATTTCTTCCCCATCTGAGGCTGCACAGCCAAGACTCTAAAGACCCCTAATGACAACATCGCCAATTTCCTTGCTTCACAACATGGAGGGTGGACCCAGCCTGAGAGGAGCCCCAGGGTCCAACCTGGAGAGCACGGTATGCAGTCGGTGCTCCATAAGTGCTCGTGCCTGACTCTCCCCAGAGTCCCCCATGCTTGCACCCTTCACCTCTGACCCGTCAGAATCTGGAACCCGGGGTCTGCTCTGCTGCAGCCACTACCCCCCCCCCCAAGGGGAGCTGGCACCAGGTCGGATGGTCTAACCTGGGAACCTCCATGGCCGGAAGCTTTCCAGAATGTTCCTCCCAGGCACGTGGGGGAAACTCTCCTCCAGGCCTGGCCTCCCTGCCCCACTTAGGACCCCAACAGCTCAGGATGCGTCCCCCCGAAATCCACACGGGTCCCCCAAGTCTGGGGTCTCCTTCTGCGCATGCGCGTCCAGGCTACCCCCCCACCCTCCCCCCGGGTGCCTGTCTCCAAAACGCTCGCCGTCGTCGTCGTTTTTTTTTTTTTTTATGGATGTTTCCTGAATTTCCATTTTAATAAAACGCGCGCGGGGCTACCTGCGCATCGCGGCGCACACGCTGTTCCATATTTATGAAGCGGCCTTTTTAGAATAAATTCAGAAAATTCGGTATTAATCATTACGGCCATTACGCCCCCGCGGACGCATAAATAACCCGCGGAAACGCCATTTATTTTTTCGAGGGCCCCCGTAATGAAAAGCAGCTGAGGACTCAATTTCATTTCGGACGAATCCATCCTCTCCGCCGCTGGATTTATTGGGTTCCGGGGGGCGACATGGTCGGCTCATCCGCGGGGGGTCGGGGGGGGGGAGCCCAGATACAGGTGCAACGACAAACGTTTTACCCACATTCAGGGGAATAAGCGCTTTTTTATTGAAGGCGAGAAAAGCACTTGTCACTTTTTTTTTTTTTTTTTTTGCTGGTAAAGATGCAGAGCATTCCTCTTGCAAACCCGGGAGCCCCGCGCACAAGGGGGGTGCATTCGGGGTCCCCAAGTGACCCGGATGATCGGGCTGCAGGTCCCTGGGAGCAAAGACTCCGTGGAGACATAAGTGCATTGGCTGCTTTGAACAAAACGCTTTTTTGGGGGGAACCTGCTGGACGCTGCCGTGCACAAAGGTCAACAAAGGTCAAGATCTCCCCGCCGCGGGTTCCGGGGGCTTCTGCCCACGTGCAAGGCAGCCTGGGAAAACGCCCATCGGAGGAGCCCGGGGTCCCAGTTGCAGCCTTCCAGGCCTCCACACACTAGATCGTGTTGTGCAAAGGCCCTGGGGCCGCCACAGCGAATGACCCCAAACCTGGAGGCCTAGAACCCCACAGACCCAGCCTCCCCCCGTCCTGGAGCCCAGAGGCTGAGGTCAAGGGTCGCAGGGCCGCGCTCCCTCCGGAGGCTCCAGGGGAGGGTCCCTCCTGCCTCTTCCGGCGTCCGGGGCTCCAGGGTCCCCGGGCTGGTGGCCGCCTCCCTCTCGTCTCTGCCTCCATCCTTGATTCAGGGCCGCCTCCTCCAGGAAGGCCTCCTCTCCATCCTTCCCTTCGTCACAGCTGCAAAGACCCTGCTTCCAGGTAAGGCCCATCCCGGGTCCCAGTGGACATGACTTTATTTTGGGGGGAGGAGGTGGGGCCCCATTCAACCAGTTTCTCCCAGTTTCCTCTCCCCCACACCCCCGGGGGAAGCAGCAAATTAAAGCAGAAACGCAGCCCTCAGCCGGCTGTTTCCTGGGGTCCCTCATCTCCCCTGAATTACGACGCTTTTAAAGACAAATTTCAGCGTAATATTGGACGTCCCGCTCTAAGTGCCTCAAAAGAGGCAGTAAATTCTTGACAATAAAAATTTAAATGCGGGTTTAATGAACTCTGCACATTAGACGAATAGGAGGGTTTTATATCAACCGGCCGGGGCCTTTCCTTCCTCGTGGGTTCGTCTGCGGGTGTGGACGGGAAACCGGCGGAGTCAGAGGGGTCTCTGGGGCGGAGGGGCAATGGGGTCAAGGGGCTGCTGTGTGTCCACGGGGTGGTGGACGCACCACTCTGGGCCCCTGTCAGAAGCCATCCAGCTGGACATCCCCGGGAGGGAATTTTAAGCATTGGAAATTTTTTTTTCTTTTAAATCGCCTGAGATGTCAGGGTTCCCGAGATGCAAGGCAGACGGTGACAAATAAATCCAGCTGCTCAGAGATCAGGCCCAACCTCGCTCAAGGGAGGGAGGAAAAGGGAGCTGACCCGAGGAGCTGTGGGGAACGGCGTTTGGGGCAGAAGCTGTAAGATCAAAGAGAAAAAGGAAATTCAACATAAACACCGTCTTCTAGGTGGTAAATGGGTCCCTTATGGGGTCAGGGATGAACGACCCTAAAATTGAACGTCTACAGGGATGGAAGAACGAGGAAATGAATGGGAGGAGGAAAAACATGAATTCCGCTCGTGCGCGGTGAGAGCCCCAGCAGGGCAGGTCCTCGGGGTGGCCGTCGTCCTCGAACGTCCTAGCGGACAGCAAGGGGCTGGGGTCGTCCGTCCATGGCGTCATCTAGACTTAGAAATGGTTTGTGCCCTGTGGCTCAGTGTGTTAGTCAGGGTGCTACAGAGAAACGGGACCCATCCGATAGATGGATCGATGGATGGACAGATGGATAGAGGCATGGACGGATGGATAGATCAATAGATCGATAGATGGATAGATAGATATATAGATGGATAGATAGATGGATGGATGGATGGACAGATGGATGATGGATGCATGGATGGATGGATAGATGGATCGATCGATCGATGGATTGATAGATGGATGGATAGATGGATGGATGGATAGATGGATGGATGGATGGATGGATGGATGGATGGATGGATGGATAGACGGATCGATCGATCGATGGATACATAGATGGATGGATTGATCGATCAATGGATAGATGGATGGATAGATGGATGGATACATAGATGGATGGATAGATGGATGGATGGATGGATGGATGGATGATGGATAGACGGATCGATCGATGGATAGATAGATAGATAGATGGATAGATAGATGGACTGATCGATCGATGGATAGATGGATGGGTGGATGGATAGATGGATTGATCGATCGATGAATAGATAGATGGATTGATAGATGGATGGATGGATGGATAGATAGATGGATCGATCGATCAATGGATGCATGGATAGATAGATGGATGGGTGGATGGATGGATGGATAGATAGATACATGATTGATAGATAGATGATAGATGGCACATAGATCGTTATAGATTACATAGATAGGTTAGATTGATAGATAGACGATATAAATAGGTACATACATAGAGATTTATTACAAAGCATCGGCTCACAGCGTTACACAGGCTGACAAGTCCTCGTCCACGTGGTGGAGACCCGGAGAACCGATGGTCTAAGCTCCAGTCTGAAGGCCGGCAGGGTTGAGACCCAGCAACAGCCAATGTTTCAGGTCGAGGCTGGAGGCAGAAAACAGCTGATGTCCCGTCTCGAAGGCAGTGACACAAAAGGCCTCCTCCTCTATTCAGAGGAGGATCAACCTTCCTTAAGCCCCACAACTGATTTGGTGAGGCCCACCTTCATCGGGGGGGGGGGGACCATCTGCTCTGCTCCATCTATCCATGAAAATGCTAATCTCACCCAAAAACGCCCTCCCAGACACACTCAGGATGATGTTTGACCAAACGCCCGGGCACCCCGTGTCCCAGCCAAGTTGACACCCGACATTAACCGAGGGGTGCAGCAAAGCGTTTGAGGCCCCGTTCCCTGGAGGCCACGCCAGGGCCCCATGGGCCATCCGTCCGGCCATCCTCATGCCCACGGCCAACAAGGGTGGACGCTCCCCGGGTCTGGACGGATCTGCAAAGGCGACGAGAACATGAAGAGGGCCCTTGGTTCCTTCCCAGAATTCCTGGGTTCTCCTCTCACCGGATGCGGGTTGCCAGGCAACCACGTCCCGGCTGATTGGAGGAGCGACCTGTCTGTCATCGGAGTGGGCGGGGCTCAGAGCAGGATGCTCGAGGGCAGCCGGGGGACGTTCCCTGCTTGGTCCTCTCCTCCCAGGACTCGGAACCCGGTGGGCCACGCTTCACCTGACGACGGCAAGGGGCCTCCCTTGGGGGAGGAGACGGGCTAACCCAGTGCGTTCATTTCCTGGACCTTCCACAACAAATTACACAGCCTGGGGGGCCTTAGAACCCCAGGGGTCCGCCCTCCCCGGTCCTGGAGCCAGGAGTCTGAGGTCAAGGGTCACAGGAGTCTGGGGCTCCAGGGTCCCTGGGCTGGTGGCCGCCTCCCTCCCGTCTCTGCCTCCGTCCTCACGGGGCTGCTCCTCCGCGTCTGCATCTCCTCTTCTGTCTCTGATGAGGACGCTGTCCTTGGATTCAGGGCCGCCTCCTCCAGGAAGCCCTCCTCTCCATCCTTGATTCAGGGCCGCCTCCTCCGGGAAGCCCTCCTCTCCATCCTTGATTCAGGGCCGCCTCCTCCGGGAAGCCCTCCTCTCCATCCTTGATTCAGGGCCGCCTCCTCCAGGAAGCCCTCCTCTCCATCCTTGATTCAGGGCCGCCTCCTCCGGGAAGCCCTCCTCTCCATCCTTGATTCAGGGCCGCCTCCTCCGGGAAGCCCTCCTCTCCATCCTTGATTCAGGGCCGCCTCCTCCGGGAAGCCCTCCTCTCCATCCTTGATTCAGGGCCGCCTCCTCCAGGAAGCCCTCCTCTCCATCCTGGAATCAGGGCCGCCTCCTCCAGGAAGCCCTCCTCTCCATCCTGGATTCAGGGCCGCCTCCTCCAGGAAGCCCTCCTCTCCATCCTTCCCTTCATCACGCCTGCAAAGACCCTGCTCACGCATCCCTGAGCCACCGGGCAGGACGCAGGCCCACTCTGGACCCTCCCTGGACCCGGATTGGGGGGCCGCCTCTGTGCACAGGTGTCCGTCCCCTGTCGAGGGACCAGCAGGAGGGGCCCGGCTGCCTCTGCAAAGGACGAGGCTTCGGGTTCACCCCGTGGAGACGCTGCTGGCCGGGGGGCCCTCGTTTGCCCGGGCGCGGCATGCGGTAAACAACTTAACTTTACCCCAAAAGAGCTGGGACGTCCGCCCTTGGCTGCCACCCCCCGGGAAGCCCCCTCTGAGCCGCCCTGGAAACGCTCTGCCCCGTAAGAGTGACTTTGTTTCCCTGGGAGCAGATGGCGAGTGGGACCTGGGAGGGAGGGTGTTTCCGGGGGCGGCTGAGAGCTAATCAGACCCCATTCCCCGTGTGACCTCACTTCTGGGCCCCACTCACCCATAAGGGACTTGAAGTTATGGAAAGTCGGGGATCCACCAGGACGCCCCGCCTCCATAAAAGTCTCCGTGCAGGGAACGATGCAAAGACAACCCCCAGGCTTGGGGGACGCGTCCTGAGACAGAAGCGCAGCTGGAGAAGTGAGCTCCCCGTCCTGACCGTGAGCTCAGGGACAAGTCTGCAGACGCCGGTGCCCGGGGGCCCTGCACGCCCACCTGCCGGCGCAGGAGGAAGGGGGGACCCGCCAGGACGACGAGGGGCAGGGGCCGTCAGGCCCACTCTGCCTGCTGTGGGAAGGCTTTGCACACTTGGCGCTGTGCGTGTAGAGAGCGCATGCGTGTGTAAGCATGTGGGTGCCTGGATAAGTGTGTATTGCTGTGTATATGTGTGTGTGAGTGCGTGTGCAAGTGTGCGTTTTCATGTGTACGTGTGTGTATGAGCACGTGCATGTATGGACGTTTTCATGTGTGTGCCTGTGCGTATAACCATGCTGCGTGCGTATAAATCTGTGTATTCATGCGTGTACATGTGTGTAAGCATGTAGACTTGTGAGTACATTGGAGGGCATAAATGTGTGCACGTATAAGCGTGTGCACGTTGCTATAAGTGAGCATTCATGTGTCTACGTGAATGCGTATTGCCTGGGTGCATGAGTGAGTGTGTCCAGATGGATAAAAGAGTGTGCCCAGGTGTGTATGTGCACATATAAGCATGTGGGTGCAGGCAAACTTGTGCATTCATATCTATACATGTATGCACATCTGTGCAAACGCGTGTGTGTTCTGCGTGTATGTGTGTATAAGGCTGCATACTTATAAGTGTGTATAAATGTGTGCGCGTACATGGATGCTCACATAAGTGTGTGCACATGTATACATGTGTGCATAGCTGTGTGGATTGTATGTGTAAGCATACGTGTGTGAATGTGTGCGTGGATAAGCATGCAGATGCGTGTGCAAGAACATGTCTGTACATATGTGTGTGCAAGCCTGTGGACGCAGATATGCCTGTATGTGTATGAATACGTGTGCATGCATGCATGTGTGCACACGTGTATGTACAAGCAGGTGGACGTGTGTATAAGCGTGTGAACGTGTGTACAACTGCGTGTGTGGTTAAACCCTAACATGCGTATCAACCCCATGCGGCGGCCGCTCTCGACCCCAGTCCATTTGCAGGACACACGTGAGTGGGTGGGTCTCCCTCTATTTCCCCCGATTTCCCTCCCAGCGCGGGGCGAGGCCTCGGCGGGGGTTCAAACCTGAGTTGGGGGTTCCGGGGGTGCCATGCTCCTCGTCCCCTCCTCCCCAAGGGGCTCTGCCCTTTGCCCTCTGCCCTCTGCCCTCTGCCCTCTGCGTTGTGCTTTCTATCAGCATCTGCTGCACTCTGAGGCCAGAAAAAGAAAGCCAGGAGGACCCGCCACCCCCGGGCCCTGGAGAAACCCCTACACACGAGGGGCGGGGGCGGGGTGGGGGTGGGGGGCGGCCGTCAAATAGCAAAACAGCCCCCTTGAGGCGGCGCATCAGCCTCTCTGTTCAAATGCAAACAAGGCCTTGTTTCTGAGCGAGGCCTTACACATGCAAATGGGGGGACGGGCTCCCCGAGGACCGCAGGATGCTCCAGCCCAGAGAAAGCCCGGGGGGGGGGGGTCTCGGGGTAGCGGCTTGGGTCCCCCAATCTCCCTGTCCCACCCCCTTGCACATCCCCCCTCCCCCCGCCCTCCCACGTCGCCCCGTTGGTGGCAAACGCTCAGCGTTGGACATCGCGCTGGAGGCGACGCCGCCGTCACCCCGTCGTGCCCGTCGAATGGGAACGTCGCGAATTCCGCCGCCAGGAAGGAAAACCCCCCAAATCCACCCCGAGGCCGTCAGACGCCAGGAGCCGTCGTATCCGTCACCCCGGAACGGCCGCCGTCCGCGGGGGAGTGGGGGGGGGCCCTAAATTGCGTGCTCGAGGGGGCCGCGGCCCCAGGACCGATTGGGGATCGATACCCTCGCCTCGTGTCCCCCGCGTCAAATTAACTCCCGCGTCGTCCCCCAAATTCAATTCGATGGGGTGCCCGCGGAACCTCCCTGACGCCCAGCGTTCCGTCTTGACAAACGGCGCGCTGCTTAGCGCCGGGGACCCGGACCCGGGTGTTGACTCTTGTTAATCTTCTTCCTAATCCTCAATTACCCTCAAATGAAGCCATAAATCATCCGGACAGGGGATCGATGCAAACGCGTTTTTCCGGGTGATTGGCAGCCGCCCCAAAGCCGGGCTGGAAGTTGGTGCAAGGCGGCCGGTCCCCGGAGGTTTTTTGGGAGGGTGGGGTCAAAAGGGGTCACCAAGGGGAGGCCAAACCCGTAGTCCCCATCCAGTGGGGTGCGGGGGGGGGTGCCCAGCAGGGGGTCAGCGCCCCTACCAGCCCGTCCCCCGCGCCCTCCTTCTCCCCTTTTCCTACCTTCCGGTGCAAACGAGAAACAAATTAAATTTCCCGTCCACTGTCTGCGCAGAAACCATTTAAATTTTTCAGGGAAACTAAATTGTCCCCAGACAAATAGCGGGCCCCCCCCCACACAACCTCGCACCCCACCCCGCGATCCTATAGGAAAATAGACCGCGTGGGGCACCGGGGACCGAAATAAATTTGTGTCACTCCGCATGGGCCCTTTCTCTGGAATGTCATTCAAGGCGCGCGGGCGGCGCACAATGCAGGGCCCCGGGCGGGGGTGGAGGTGGAGGTGGAGGCGGGGGGTGGGGGAGTGGGGTGCGCAGCGCCGCCAGGGTCCCCTCCACCCGCCAACCCCCCCACTTTCCCCGGCGGGGGCGACCTCGGAGTCTCCCTGTTATTAATTTGCAGCCCGGGTTTGACATTCATGAGGCCCAGATTGAAATGGAAATGAGGCGGCGCCGGGGGAGGACGCGCGACGAGAATCGCGATGGCTCTCCCGTGTCTACACCCCCGGCCGCTGTTTAAATCGTGTCCTTCTTTTTTTTTTTTTTTTGGCGTCTTAATTCATCTCCCCCTGGAGCCACCACCCCCCACCCCCCCAACCCAACCCTGTCGCCTCCCCACCCGCGCCGGAGGCGTGTCTGGTGCTGCCAGATGGAGCCTCGCGGGCTCCACCCGGGTTGCCTCCAGGACCCGGGGAGCTCATCCGGGTCCTCCAGCCTCCCCGGGGAACCCCCCCCTCTACCCCCCACCCCCAGGGCTTGCTAATGACATTCTGTCGAATTCACCCAAACAAAGACGCCCTGGCCACGAACGGGGGTCGCCGGGTTTAGGGTTTGGGCCCTGACACGACCCCCAACCCGGCCCACCTCGCGAAAGCTGGAGGTCCACACCCGGTGCCCACGGGGAACTCACTTCCCCTTTCCTTCCTCCTGCCGCACAACGGCTCTTGAGGTTCCTAATTCGGCTCAGAGGCGTCGGTGGGGACCCCTCCCCACCCACCGACGGAGCCGGAGGGACCCCCCCCCAACCCCGGCAGCCACAGACACACACACGCACATGCGCATGCGCGTGGACCACGGCGCTGGGCCTACTTTCCATCTATTGGGGTCTCCTGAGCATCCGTCTTCTTGTCGCAATTGGGGAAACTGAGTCACGGGGCGGCTGCGGTGGCACACGTAGCCGTCGTGGGCAGGATGGGAGTTCAACCCGGGCAGTCAGCTCGGCTCAGGGGTCCCTGAAACGCCCAGTCCGTGGAGACAGGCTGGGGGGGTTCATGCAACCCTGAGGCCTCGTCCACACGGACGTGTGAGCCCTGCAGCCGGTAGACTTGGTTGCATCCGGGTCCCTCAGACACCAACCTTTGGGTGAACCCGCTTAGGACGGGGTGACGCACGGGGCGTCTGGGAGCCACACCCGCCGACCGTTTTAACGGCGGAAAGGCGCCACCCCCGAGTCAAGCTCGGCCTGTCCCCTGCTCCCCTCAGCGTCACAGAGTGACTTGTAGACCGCGGTCAGCTCCAGAAACACCCGCAGACGGGAGAGCGGACGCTTCACTCTCGGGGGGAGCACAGCGTGGCATCGCGAGAGGCTGTCCCGGTGGTGACCTCTCTGTGCGCCTCTGAACGACAGACGAGAGACAGGTACCGTGGATCACAGTCTTTTATTTTAAATTTTTTAAATTTTTTAAATTAATTTTTAAAATTTATTTTGGTGTTGAGGAAGACTGGCCCTGAGCTAACATCCATGCCCATCTTCCTCTCTTTTTTTTTTTTTTTGCTGAGGAAGACTGGCCCTGAGCCAAAATCCATGCCCATCTTCCTCTTTTTTTTTTTTTTTTTCGCTGAGGAAGACTGGCCCT
Organism: Equus caballus; assembly: GCF_041296265.1. Classification (NCBI taxonomy): domain Eukaryota; kingdom Metazoa; phylum Chordata; class Mammalia; order Perissodactyla; family Equidae; genus Equus; species Equus caballus. The sequence goes on along the minus strand of NC_091715.1, from coordinate 288,402 downwards.
GAGCTCACATCCGTGCCCATCTTCCTCCACTTTATATGTGGGACGCCTGCCACAGCATGGCTTTTGCCAAGCGATGCCATGTCCACACTTGGGATCTGGACCGGGGAACCCCGGGCCGCCGATGCCGAACGTGTGAACTTAACCACTGCACCACCAGGCCAGCCCCCCCAAAACAGGCTATTTTTCACAGCAGTTTTAGGGTCAAGGCAAAAATTGACAGCAAGGCACAGAGAGATCCCATATGCCCCCGGTCCCCACCCGAGCACGGCCTCCCCCACCACCAGCATCCCCACCGGAGGGGCCGTGTGTTGCAATCGACGAGCCCACACGGTCCCGTCATCGTCAGCAGAGCCCACGGGTGACGTGAGGGGTCACTGTGGGTGCCGTCCACTCTGTGGGTTTGGACAAATGCAGAATGCCGTGTGCCGGTCCTCACAGCATGACGCACGGTGGTTTCACTGGACGTGAGTCCTCACCTCCTTGGGGTCGACACCATTCTTACACCCGGGGGGGGGAATATTTCAGACCAGGGACCCGACACGGCCCCATGGAGCCCCGAATGCAACGTGGGTCCCAAAGGAACGAAATAACGATGACCTGTCTCGTTTTTAGAGCCAACCTCAGCATCCCTGGACTTTTCCAGAACTTTCTCTCTCTCTCTCACGTAGACTTTGCCCATTTCACCTTCTAGGGAACAGGAGAAAAACCTAAGACCTGAAAACCCACCCCGACCTATTTGGCAGCTCCGTTTTTTGTTAGGTGGAGGCAAGACCCTTTTCGGCGTTCCGGAAGTTTCTAGATTATTCCAGAGCATATCAATTATTCCTGGCATTCCTGCCTTTGAGTTGCACAGATAATTAAACATTTGCAATCCACCCTCGAAAAGCTAAATATGAAAATTGCCCTGTGACTCAGCAATTTCTACGCCTGGGCCGACACCCAAAGAATTGAAAAGCGGGGTTGGAACAGAAAATTGTACCCCCGTGTGCACAGCAGCCGAAAGGTGGAAGCGACCCAAGTGTCGATTGACGGACGGATGGACAGGCAGAACGCCGTCCATCCACACGGTGGAATATTACTCAGCCGTGAAAAAGAATGAAGCCCCGACACAGGTCACAACGTGGATGGACCCTGACGACATCAAGTGGATCGAAACAACCCCGTCACCAAAGGACAAACGCCGCACGATTCCACTTCTCCGGGGTCCCAAAGTCGCCCAAATCATAAAGGTCTGAAAGCCAAACGGTGGAGGAAAGGGGAACAGGGAGTGATGGTGTCGCGGGGACACGGTTTCCATTCGGGGCGAGAAAAACGCTTTCGTAATCCATAACGGGGTCGGGTCCAGGACGTGGGGACCGGTGTTGAAGCCTCGGAATGACACACTTTAAAATAGTTACGGGGGGGGGGGAATTGTGCACGCAGTAAATTGCTCCTCAAATGAATAATTATTGTCTCATAAAAACCCTAAAAGCCGTTCCCGGGTCCCCACGACCATATATCACGTCCGATGAGGCTAATGGGCCGCCTAAGAGCTCGCTCGCCTTGTCCCTGAAGAGCCCGGAAACCCCAGCACCGACCGGGGGACCCTTTCAAACCCGCACCGTCCCGACGAGGCCGGTAAATAACGGCAGACGTTCCGGAGACCAAACCAACGCTCCGATCAATTATTCAGGCGTTAATCAGACGGACGGCGCTGCAGCCACCCCGTTAATTCCCGGGCTAATGGCTTGATGGATTTCCCGATGCATCAGCCACCGGGATGGAGGACTCCCCCATTATCCGCCCCCCACCCCCCGCATACCCCGCATCCTCCGCCCGGCGGCCTGACTGTGAGGCAAGGAGGGGCCCGGCCCCTGGGGTTAATTTTGCCTCCAAACACGCTGGCATTTCATTTGGCACCAAAACGCAGCTCCCAGTTTCTGCCCAGCATCGGGCGGTGTGGACCAGGGCGTGGGGGGGGGGGTCTCCCCTCCGTGAAATCTCATCCGTTGGTGGCTTAGCATCCATCTCAGGTGCATCTTTATGCACCCACCATCCCACAGCGCCTCAAAGGATTTTTTTTTTTTTTTTTTTTGCTGAGGAAGACTGGCCCTGAGCTAACATCTGCTGTCAATCCTCCTCTCTCTCTCTCTTTTTTTTTTTTTTGCTGAGGAAGACTGGCCCAGAGCTCACATCAGTGCCCATCTGCCTCTGCTTTATACGTGGGACACCTACCACAGCATGGCAGGAAGATGCCATTGGCCGTTGGGAGGATCCTGGGGGTCGACACAGCAACGAATATGGGGCTTGCGTTTCAGACCCCCTGACACCAGCTCTAGAAGTTTCTCAGGATGCACATCAGATGAAACACGACAGAGTCCGTCACCTCGAGGACCAGAACCCGACGGACCCCGTCTCCACCGCCGGCGAGCGCGTGTGCAACCACACGAGCTGGACCTGAGAGATGTCGACGTCTGCCCCCGATGTCGCCCGGAGCGGGCACAGTAGGGGCCGTGGGTGCGCACAGTGGGTGCTTTCCAAATTGCGCGCATCCCCCCGGGACCAGGTCCCAACGCGTCTGTGCCACCCTCCCTGTTTCTTTCTTTGTGCAAAGCCCGTTTTCTCCTCATTCCCTGAAAGAGCAAACGGGGGCCCCCCAAGGGTCAAATCCTGACCCCCAGGACCCGGGAACGACGCCTTATTTGCAAACAGGGTGTTGCAGGTATGATGAAGGGAAGGATGGAGAGGAAGGCTTCCTGGAGGAGGCGGCCCTGAATCAAGGATGGAGAGGAGGGCTTCCTGGAGGAGGCGGCCCTGAATCAAGGATGGACAGGAGGGCTTCCTGGAGGAGGCGGCCCTGAATCAAGGATGGAGAGGAGGGCTTCCTGGAGGAGGCGGCCCTGAATCAAGGATGGAGAGGAGGGCTTCCTGGAGGAGGCGGCCCTGAATCAAGGATGGACAGGAGGGCTTCCTGGAGGAGGCGGCCCTGAATCAAGGATGGAGAGGAGGGCTTCCTGGAGGAGGCGGCCCTGAATCAAGGATGGACAGGAGGGCTTCCTGGAGGAGGCGGCCCTGAATCAAGGATGGAGAGGAGGGCTTCCTGGAGGAGGCGGCCCTGAATCAAGCATGGAGAGGAGGGCTTCCTGGAGGAGGCGGCCCTGAATCCAAGGATGGAGAGGAGGGCTTCCTGGAGGAGGCGGCCCTGAATCAAGGATGGAGAGGAGGGCTTCCTGGAGGAGGCGGCCCTGAATCAAGGATGGACAGGAGGGCTTCCTGGAGGAGGCGGCCCTGAATCAAGGATGGAGAGGAGGGCTTCCTGGAGGAGGCGGCCCTGAATCAAGGATGGAGAGGAGGGCTTCCTGGAGGGGGCGGCCCTGAATCAAGGATGGAGAGGAGGGCTTCCTGGAGGAGGGGGCCCTGAATCAAGGATGGAGAGGAGGGCTTCCTGGAGGAGGCGGCCCTGAATCCAAGGACAGCGTCCTCCTCAGAGACAGAAGAGGAGACGCAGACGCAGAGGAGCAGCCCCGTGAGGACGGAGGCAGAGACGGGAGGGAGGCGGCCACCAGCTCAGGGACCCTGGAGCCCTGGATGCTGGAAGAGGCAGGAGGGATGCCCCCCTGGAGCCTCCGGAGGGAGCGCGGCCCTGCGACCCTTGACCCCAGACTCTGGGCTCCAGGACGGGGGAGGGCAGAAGGGGTGGCCTGCTGGTTAGCGCCCCGCCTTGAGGTCTGTAAGTCGCTTGTGAACACACAGACACCACCCAGCTCTGGTCCTGGAGCTGGTGCACAGGCGGGCGACCCTCTCGGGAGGTTGCAATGAGCTTTCTGGATAGAAGTCATATTTCTTTACTTCCTGTTTATAGGTTTTTGGGGGCAAATCGGGTGCTCAGGGCCGTGGTGAGGAGTCCCACCAGCTCAGGGGTGTCGCGTCCTGCGTGGAATGGATGCACAGCACACAGATGATGAAGGAAAGCAGAGACAACAGCCATCCCAAGGGGGGCCATGGAAAACAGGATGGAGATTCCTCAAGAAATGAAAAATAGGAATACTATACAACCCCGCCTTCCCACTGCTGGGTATTTATCCAAAAAACTGGAAATCAGCAATTCAGAGACTCACGCCCCTCTGTGTTCATGGCAGCATTATTCACAATAGTCGAGACGTGGAAGCAACCCAAGGGCCCATCGACCCGTGATTGGATAAAGAAGATGTGGTGTATGTATATGTATAGTGGAATACTACTCAGCCAGGAAAAAGGCAAGATTGCCCCATTCGCAACAACACGATTGGACCTCGACGGCATCACGTTAAGTGAAATAAATCAGACAGAGAAAGACAAACACCATACGATTTCACTCGTATGTGGAAGATAAGCAGACACACGGACAAAGAGGACAGGCGAGTGGTGATCCAAGGGGCAAGGGGTGGGCATAAGGGGTAAAAGGGCACATAGACAGGGTGACGGACAAAAATTAGCCTCCCGGTGGTGAGCACGAGGCCGTCTACACAGAAACTGATATATAACATACATGTGAAATTATAGGATATTACCTTCTGTCTCTGATGAGGACACTGTCCTTGGATTCAGGGCCGCCTCCTCCAGGAAGCCCTCCTCTCCATCCTTGATTTAGGGCCGCCTCCTCCAGGAAGCCCTCCTCTCCCTCCTTCCCGTCACCACATCTGCAAAGACCCTATTTCCAAATAGGGCGGAGACTGCCCTGGGGGGATGGACATATCTTTGGGGGTCCCACCGTGCAGCCCCCACAAAGCACATCCGTTTATTTTCCAAACGCGAGATTCAGCCTCCCGGCCCCCTCCTTCCCGTCGTGCTCTCCACCTGGGGTGCCGCCCTCATAACTTTCCACACTCGGGGAACCTCCGAGTCCTCGGGAAACGCTTCAAACGGCCGTCTCCAGCCCGACGCGGATTCGAATCCTTCTTCGGGGACTAGAAGCGGTGGACGCGTTTTCACGCGGCGGCTTCAGACCGAGCTCCCGGGAAGAGGATTCAAAGCGGGAACCCGCGCGCGGCTCCCCGCCGGGTGTGCACGGTTCGGGGCCATGAACAGAATTTGCACCCGGGTGGCGACGGGTTTATTGAATGACTACCTGACGGTCGTTTTCCCAACGCCGAGCGTCTAAATTCTCCGAGTGGAACCCTCGGCCTCATTCACTCTCCCTGAAGATCAATCCACGGATGCAGCCTTGACGGGCATCAGATTCGCCTCGGGGCGCAACGAGGTTGCCACCACCGGACACCCGTCGTCCCCCGAGCATGTCCGTGAGGCCCAGGCTGTATTCCAACTGTCACCAACCACAACATCTGCTCCCTCTTGTTAACGTTCACCGAGTAAAACGGACACAGGGTTGGGGGAGCGATTCATGTGCCCCCTCCAAAAACCCGGGATGGGGCGCTGGGACCCCCTTGCGCATCCACCCCCGTCTCCCCGGTTGGAGATTCCATCCCAAAGCGCATCCCTAGACGGTGCGGGATGCCCGTTAAAAGCTGCCAATCCCGGCCAGCGTCTACCCCGCCGGCCGCCACATGGCACTTTGAATCACCAGGAGCAAATGGAGACGCTGCCCAGGAGGCTGACCCGGTGGAGGGTGTGTGGAGCCTGTCACGAAATGACAGTGATGAGCTGGCTGCATGGACCCAGAAGGCGCCACCCGCCAAGGACCGGCCTTCGGGTGTTGTTGGGGTTGGCGGACACGGGGACCCTCTGATGGCTTCGAGACACAAAGATGCTGCTGGGGTGACGGCCATCACCCCAACAGCCAGGGTCGAACTGCGTGGTTCTGGAGGCCACACACCTTCGATCTCGACACGGCCGAGGGGGAAGTCTCACCCCGACGTGGATGTCTGCGTCCTCCCTTCTCTGCCTCAGTATCTCCTGTGGGCACCCCTGCTCAGCACCCCCTCCATGCACCCCGATCATCCTGTGTTGTCCACATGATGGCCATGACAGTCGTGGAAGGGCCAAACCGATGCTCCGACGAGGCTGCCCCAGGAGGGTTTTTCTTGGGTTTCTGGGGGGCCCCCAGCAAGACCTGAGCAGGGAGGACATGGCGCTGACTGTTGTTGGGGGGTGTGAGGGTTCGGGGTAGGAGTCAACTGGACTGGGCGGTGGAGGAGCCCAGATATTTGGCCACATGCGATGGTGGGTGTGTCTGTGAGGGTGTTTCTGGACGGGAGGAGCATCCGAATGACTGTACTGACTAAAGCACATGGCCATCCCAGGTGCTGGTGGGCCTCGTCTAATCAGTTGAAGGTCAGACTAGAAAAAAAGGCAGAGGAAAGGGGGTTGTTCCCGTCTCCCGCTGGCGACTTGGGCAGGGACGTTGGTGGGACTGGAACTTACACCATCAGCTCTCCCGGGTCTCAGGCCCATGGACGCCCACTGAATTATATCACCTGCTGTCCCGGGTCTCCAGCTTGGGGATGGCAGAGGATGGGACGCGTCAGCCTCCATGACTGCCTGACCCAATTCTTCATAAAATGTCTGTATCTATATCTATCAATCGTCTATCTATCCATCTATCCATCCATCCATCTATCAATCATCTACCCATCCATCCATCCATCAATCATCTATCTATCCATCCATCCATCCATCTATCAATCATCTATCCATCCATCAATCTATCCATCCATCCATCCATCTATCATCTACCCATCCATCCATCCATCTATCAATCATCTATCCATCTATCAATCATCTACCCATCCATCCATCCATCTATCAATCATCTATCTATCCATCCATCCATCCATCTATCAATCATCTACCCATCCATCCATCCATCTATCAATCATCTATCCATCTATCAATCATCTACCCATCCATCCATCCATCTATCAATCATCTATCCATCCATCCGTCCATCCATCCACCCCGTCGGTCTGTTTCTGTGGAGGAACCTGACTGACGGTGCGTCTCCCTTCGTCCCCGAGTGGAGATGGAGACCGTGTCCTGGGCCTGGGGAACCCGCGGCCTCCAGACGCCCCTCCTTTCCTGAGGACCCTCCACCCTCCCGGTCTTCTCCGTCCTGGCGTTTATCACCCCGACGGGACGGGGGCCCCTCACCCCAGTGTCCTCGCTGTGTCTCCGGCACAAAGATGCCTCCCCTGTGGACCACCAAGGTGACAGCACCCGGGTGCTCATCTCAGTCCACCCTCTGACACGTCTCTCTCATTTTCCTCTCCTCTTCCGACCCTATTTCCAGACTTATAATTAGTCCAAAACTTCTAATCGTGTTTATTTATCCTCCAACCTGATCCAAAAACCTAAAACAACGGGTACACCCCCGGGCTCATCAAAGGAAACATATTTTTCTCTTAATGATTCGATAACAATTTACGAATTAAGATTCAAAAGGACGACAACCGAAAAAAAAAAAGAAACCCTATTACAGAACTCCTGTTAATTACAGAAGAATCGCTTCATAAATATTGAAATCTGTTCTCTTCCGTGAATGTCCTGATTTTCCGGCCTGGGACCCCCCCCCCCCCCGCTCCGAACACAATTATTCAGTGATTAATGTATTTTTCTAAACTTTCTGTTCATTAGTCTTTTGATGAAAGTTTACGGGAGCAAAGATGCTACAAAGTTGGTGCAGGAGAGAAAAAAGGACCCTGGGAACGGACCTCATTCGGAAACATGGTGATAATATGCGGCGTGTGTGGTGGTCACTAAGTCGATCAACAAACGTCCATCGTTCGCCCGCTCGAACGCTCGTCAGGAGACAACCTGGGGCTCAGAGGCTCCTGCCCCCGTGGAGGCTGCACGGTCCACACAACGAGGGGAAGCGATCAATAAGCCCAAAGCGAATCAGAGACGTGGCACTGTGGGTGCGACACGCGCCGGGAGGGAGGCCACGAGGTGGACACGAGGCTGCGCTGGGAGCCGCGAGAAGGAGAATCAGCAACGATGTCTGAGGGGAGAACGGGGAGCCGAGCAGAGGTCACGAGGAGAGGTCATAGGACAAGGATCGGTGTTAGAGGTCAGGTCTGGAAGCCACAGAGTCAGGGCCCGACTGCGAAGTCAAGGTTGGAGGTCACAAGGCAGAGACAGGGGTCACATCTGGGGTCACGGGGTGGGGATTGGGGTCGGCAGTCACGTCTGGAGCCACAGGGTGGGGATCAGGGTCAGAGGTCATTCCTGGGGGTCAGAGGGTGAGGATTGGGTTGCAGGTCACTTCAGGCGGTCACAGCATAGGGATCAGGTGTGGAGGTCATTTCTGGGCATCATAGGATGGGGATTGAGGTTAGAGGTCATTTATGGGGGTCAGCGGGTAGGGGTTGGGGATGAAGGTCATTTATGAGGGTCACAGAGCAGAGATTCGGGACTGAGGTCACATCTGGGGGCTCGGAATTGGGGACGGAGAGCACATCTGTGGGCTCAGGGTGGGAACTGGGGTCAGAGGTCACATCTGGAGCCACAGAGTGGGCATCAGGGTCAGAGGTCATTTCTGGGGTCACAGGTGGGGCTCAGGGACGGAGGTCATTGCTGGGGTCACAGGTGGGGCTCAGGGATGGAGGTCATTGCTGGGGTCACAGGTGGGGCCCAGGGACGGAGGTCATTGCTGGGGTCACAGGTGGCGCTCAGGGACGGAGGTCACTTCTGGGGTTGCAGGTGGGGCTCAGGGACGGAGGTCACGTCTCCCGCATCTCAGGGTCCGGGTCCCCCAGCTGGGTGGACCCCCGGGGCCCTGGGAGCCTCAGTGACCCCGGGAGCCTCTGAGCCCATCGCTCCTTCCTGCCGTTCCCCCGCTGGTCCTGGTCGCTCCGCATCCTCGGCCCAGTCGCCCGGCCGGTGGACTGCTCACCGCCCTCGGGGTTTACGACGCGCCTAACGGGACCGAGCACCCCTGTGACCTCTGACCCCTCACCCCTGCCCGGACGCCCCAACTAGGTGCCTCCACCAGCAAACGGCCGGGTCCAACCCATCCCGCCCGCGAAACAGAGAAATTAAGTTTTCCAGGGCACGGCCGACGGAGAAACGCCGTAAATCGCCCCAAAACAGGCTTTTCATTGATGCCCCAGAAACCGCGGGGAACGACGGTAACCTTTTAGGAGGTTTGCAAAACCAACCCGACACCCCGTGAAAACGCAAACGGTTTTTGGGGTGTTTTTTTTTTTTCCCGTGTCCGCACGCGAAAAAGGAACTTTGAGAACAGAGAAGGGGCCATTAATAAATAATGGGGCTTTTTCAAAAAATATATATATATATATGAGGGAGGCTGACATGAAAAGGAAGCCGTAAACCATGTTGGAGGACGCGGGGTCTTCACCTTTACGAGCCGCGAGGAAAGGTTTCAGGGAACCACACGTCGTAATTCGACTTTCAAAGGAACAGGAGAAATTTTTTAAAAAACCGAAAAAACCCCGCTGTTTTCTTGGGTTCGTGAAGCTGCCAAAAGCTCAGAGCCCACCGTCCGTGCTCACAGCCAGGAGCACAGAGAGGTCGTTGCTGGATGCAGTTGCAACACAGCGCAGATGCGTCCCCACTCTCGTTTTCCCTGAAATGGTGAGATTTTTCCCCAAAACGAGGAAAACGGCGTATTTTCTATCCCAGAAGGGACACAATCAGGGAAAAATTGGGAAGGGACCAAGTCGATGCCGGAGGCTTGAGAACTTGTGCTTGCGGGCGTCGTGGCCTCATCGCCTACGGTTTTCCAGGACGAGAGAGACCGACATTAAAAATCAATAGGCTGGGCCGGCCCGGTGGCTCAGTGGTTAAGTTCTCACATTCCGCTTCGCGGCCCGGTGTTCACTGGTTCAGATCCCAGGTGTGGACAAAGCACCTTGTGGCCAGCCATGCTGTGGTAGGCGTCCCACATATAAAGTAGAGGAAGATGGGCACAGATGTGAGCTCAGAGCCAGTCTTCCTCAGCAAAAAAAAAAAAAAAAGAGGAGGATTGCTGACAGATGTTAGCTCAGGGCCAGTCTTCCTCAGCAAAAAAAAAAAATTTGATGGGCTGAAACAATAATAGGGAAACGGGCTGGGCCTGTTGGGGTCTGAGAAACACCAGGAAGCCCTTGAAAGCCTTCGAATCATAATAATAAATAATCATAATGACTGGTGGCCCTGAGAGACAGTGTCCTGGGAAAAAAAAAACACTACAGGTCGTACATATGACAACGGCTTAGAGCCCAGAGTATGTGAGCAACTGCACAGCACACCCGTGACGTGACAAATAACCCCGTTTACAAACGGGCCCAGGATCTCAACAGACGTCTCTCCAAAAACGGCGTCTAAATGGCGGAGACGCCCACGATAAGATGGTCCGCGTGATCTGGCATTGAGGGTTTGCAGATCGAAACCACGGGGGAGAAGTCAGTCCTGCCCACGGGGAGGGCTGCGATTTAAAAAATGGGGAATGCCCAGTGTCGGGACAATGGGACCTGGTGGGGATGGAACACGGTGTGGACAACATGTATGCAGTGGAATATTACGCAGCCATGAACAGGAGCGAAGTGCAGACACAGCTACACGTGGATGGACCTTGAACCCGCAATGCTCAGAGACAGAAGCCAGACACAGAGGGACACACAGCATGCGATCCTATTAATAGGAAAGGTCCAGAACAGGCCAATCCACACGCAGAAAGGGGATTCATGGTTTCCAGGGTCTGGAGGGTGGGCTGTGCAGAGAGACTGTTGAGCGCATATCGGGTTTCTGTTCAGGTTGCTTCCAAAGCCTTAGAGATCGAAACTGCGCGTGATGGATGGGCCACACAGCATGACCTCCTGACCCTGGACTGTGACCTGAAAATGGCCAAAAGGGCAACATTCCCTTTAGACGTATTTTACCACGATTTTTAAAGAACTTGGAGGGGAAAAAAAGTCGATCAAATAGCGAGTGATTCCTGCTCAAAACAGTAGCCGCTATTTCCAATAAACCCGAAGCGGAAAATTGCAGGACAGCCGGTGGCCCCAGGGAGTCAGAAACCAGCCACGGGCCGTGTGTCCACAACATGCTTGTGCCAATAAAACTTTATTGAAAAGAACAAGCTGGGGGCCGTGTGTCCACAATGGACCTGTGCCAATAAAACTTTATTGAAAAGAACGAGCCGGGGGCTGTGTGTCCACAACATGCTTGTGCCAATAAAACTTTATCGAAAAGAACAAGCCGGGGGCTGCGTGTCCACAATGGGCCTGTGCCAATAAAACTTTATTGAAAACAACAAGCCGGGGGCTGTGTGTCCACAATGGGCCTGTGCCAATAAAACTTTATTGAAAAGAACAACTGCGGGGGGCCACATAGCCCCGGGGGCTGTGGTTCAAGGACTGCCCCATGTCAACACCGGATCAGCGTGTATGTGGGTTGGATTCTCCGTATAAAACAGCATCTGCTTATTTCCCTTCAACAAATTAATCCGTTTTTTCTGGTTCAGCAAGAACTCATTTTTTTTTTTTTAAATGACTTAAACCTGAGAGTCCTGTGTTACTGTGCGTTTGAGACGTTAACCGTTTTAAACGTCGCAGGAAGCGTGTTGTCGGCAGCTGAGGTGCTGGGACCAGGGACCCACGGGTGACCCTGCCTCCGTGGACGTTTGTGCCAGTCGTGGGATTTAAGCCAGACGGCCGGTGCATCGGCATCATGTCACCAAGAGGTCGCCCAGCGCCGGCTGCAAAGAGTCATCGTGGAAAAAAACGTACGGATCGAAAGCCCCCCGGTGTTTTGCCAACTTCTCCTGGATCATTTGGTACCACCGAGTCAGGGCCCTATAACTGACCCCACAGCGTAGGCGGCTCAAACCACCGGTGGACTCAAATCCTGGAGGCTGGCCTCCCATGACTGATGTCACCCCATGGCCGTCAGCAGATGTCAGAAAACAGACCCCATAATGCACCCGTGCAAACGTCCTGGGGCCACTGCCACAAATTTCCAGTGTGGGGGAGACCAGCCGACGTGGACCCGGCAGCCCCCCACCCCGATGGTGGGTCCACCCTCATGACGTGGTGGCCCTGGGGAGGGGCCCTCGTGGGTTCTGGGGGGTCATGACCTCAGAGGAGCAGGCAGCCGCCATCCACTGGGCGTCCCCCAGCATCTCCTACACCCGGGACCCCGAGAACACGCCTGGCAACCCCGGAGGGCATCTTGGCGGAGGCGGCAACCAATAGAGACCCCCCGGCTGTGGGGTCTGTGAGGTCATGGACAAGAGGGGACACTGAGAGCCGGGTCCCTGGGGCCGCTGGTGTGGACGCACCCCCTGTGGTCTCCGGTTTTGGCCACCAGTGGGGTTTATAGGAAAGGTCAATCATGCATCCTGGAGGGCCTGTCAATCGCCCATCCTGGAGCGCCTGCCAATCATCCATCCCAGAGCACCTGTCAATCATCCATCCTGCAGCACCTGTCAATCATGCATCCTGGAGCGCCTGTCAATCATGTATCCTGGAGCACCTGTCAATCATCCATCCCAGAGCGACTGTCAATCATGCATCCTCAAGCGTGTTTCTCCGTCCTGGCCGCCCCGACCGCCTTCATTGATTGATTGAATATCAGAAAAGGCCCCGTGGAGCCACTGGCGTCCTTTTCATGCAAAAGGCCCCAAAGTCCCCCCAAAATACAAGAATCTGACCCCGAGGCGCCAGGGACGCACGTCCGCTGCAATTCGCTCCCTTTCAGCCCCGTTTTGTTCTCCGCCCCTTTAGGATCGGGGTGCGGGGGCCCCGGATGCACAGACGCATGTTCCTCTGAGTGCGAGGACGCAGGAGGGGTCCCCCCGGGGGTCACGCCGAGCCCCTTCGTCCTACAGAGTCAGGGGTCAGGATGGGGGGCTCTGTTGTGCGAAATCAGCTGGGTGGGCGCAGCCCCCCTCCACCCCGCGAAGCCCCATGTTTGCAGACAGAGGCCACAGGACCTTTGGGGGTGGGGGGGCCTGCATCCGGGCACTCAAGTCTGAGCTTGGCCCCAACCCGCCCGAAGTGGGAGGGACCTGCCCGCATCGTGGGGAGCTGTGGGGACCCCCAGAGAAACGCGGGGAGCCACAGGGGGGACGTGGGTCCGGGGTGTGCGTGCCAGTGGAATACTATGCAGCCATGAACAAGAGAGGAGCCCTGAGTCAGGTGCAACGGGGCTGCACCCTGAACACACGATGCTCGGGGACAGAACCCGACCCGAAACCCCACAGAGTGCGGGACCCCATTGCCCCCATTGATCCCAGATCGATCCCATTGATCGGAAATGTCCAGAACCCGCAAATCCACAGACACAAAGCGGATACGGGGACTGAGTCCTAACGGGAAACAGAGGGGTCTCCTTGGGGGCGAGGAGAATGTTCTGGAACCAGGCCCACATTACACAACGTGGCTTTGAAACCCACAGACACCGAATTATAACTGGGGTCCCCGGGGGGGCCCCCCAAAGCCTGCACCCCGTTTGCAAAAGCAAAGGGCGGAAGGAGCTGCGGGAAACGGCTCGATTCAGCCCCCGGATTCGCGGAGTCCCCCCTCCCCGCCCCTGGTGCCGGCCCCCCGTGTACATCCCCTTATCAATCCATTAATCTGAGTCGGCTGCAGACACTCCATCGGCCCCGTTCACACCCGCTGCCTGGTGCAGTTATGACCCCGCCCCCCAGAGTAAGTGGTCCCCGGGGACCCCGCGCTGTGTAAACGACATAAAAAATGAGCCTTTCTTCCCGCAGGCACGGCCGGCTGCTTAATTGAATAAATGGGACCGTGAGGACGCGGCCGCCTCTCTGCGGGTGTGGACGCCGCGCACCCAGAACGGCTCTCTCGGATCAAATGCTGCAAAATTTTTTTTTTTTTTTGGTCCCCACTGATGCTGCTGCGGGTGGTGACCCCACCCGGAAGCCGGCTGTGCCGTGTGCAAAACCCCACAAGCGGATCCCGGCCGGGACTTTTTTCCCTGCCGGTTTGTGGGATGTGGGGGGTTTGCACCCGCTGGAAAGAAGAAGGAGGAGGAAAGCAGGATGCGCCCCCAAAGCAGCCCCTCAACGTCCCTTAGGATGAGCCCCCGCTGCCCACACACGCCCTCTGACCCTTGACCTCCGGCGGCCCCTATGCCTTGCTGGCCCTCCTCAGGCTCCTTCCTGCCCCAGGGCCTTTGCACATGCTTCTCCTTGGAACGCTGTCCGTTACTCCAGATCTGGCGGTCCGTCCCTCCTTCAGCGTCAACCCAAATGCATCCCCTTGAGCACACCGGACCTGACGCCCATCCCGTCTGCCCATCTTCTTCATAGGTTTTCTCACCGTGACCTCAGGTGGGGTGACAAACGGGGCTCCGGTGTCACTTGTCCTAAGGACACTGAGCCCATCATGATGGCTCCACCCTCCTGCCCTCATCCATCCCCAATTCCTCCCCTTCAGTCCACAGAGTCTCACGCGTGTCGGCGCCCTTCCAGGGGACGACACGATCGGGACCCAAGTAGTAGGTCCCAGAGGCGACTTTTATTCCTGCGGGGTCCCCAGGAGCGCGTGGGGATGGATCTGCACACGCAGCTCAGGGCCGGGCATGTGGGGCCCACACATAGATATTTAGGGGGACATCTTAGTCGTCACTCACCGGGGTCCACCTGCCAGCTCCCCTTCCTTCAAATAAAATAGAATAAAAAAAAATAAAAAAGAACTATGTTCCAGACGCCATTTTTTTTGTTTGTTTGCTTTTGAGGAAGATTGGCCCTGAGCTAACATCTGCCACAACCTTCCTCTTTTTATACTTAAAGAGGGAAAGATGCAGGGCTATTGCTCATGTCTCTCTGGCTCCCGTGATGACCTGGCCATTTCTCTCAAGGTCTCAGGTCCGTGCGTATGTTTGTAAGCACTCTTTGTAATTTTTTTTTTTTGGTGAGGAAGAGTGGCCCTGAGCTAACATCTGTGCCAATCTTCCTCTTTTATTTTCTTGATGGAGATTGTCACTGAGCTAACATTTGTTGCCAATTTTCCTTTTTTTTTTTTTTTTTTTTGCTGAGGAAGACTGGCCCTGAGCTCACATCCATGCCCCATCTTCCTCTACTTTATATGTGGGACGCCTACCACTGCATGGCTTGCTGAGTGGGGCCGTGTCCTCACCCGGGATCCGAACCCATGAATCCCAGGCCACTGGAGTGGAACACACGAACTTAACCACTGAGCCACCGGGTTGGCCTCCTCTTTGTAGCCCTTTCTCTGTGATTCGCTTCCTTGTCCTCCAACTCGGTCCTTGACAGTCTCCTCTCCTCCATTAGGGTCATCACTGTCCCAAATGGCCCCTGAACCCTCTGTGGCTTTTGGAGTTGCTGTGGGGAAATGCCCTTCAGTCCACTGTCCGTCCGCCCTGTCCCCACCCTGGGGCAAGAAGAGGAGGATTGGCAACAGACATTAGCTCAGGGCCAGTCTTCCTCAGCAAAAAAAAAAAAAAAAAAAAAAAAGAGGAGGATGGGCAGCAGATGTTAGCTCAGGGCCAGTCTTCCTCAGCAAAAAAAAAAGAAAGAAAGAGGAGGATGGGCAGCAGATGTTAGCTCAGGGCTAGTCTTCCTCAAGCAAAAACAAAAAAAACTTACAAAATGCCCAAGGGTCTCTCAGCGTTGGGTCTGCCAGATCCGCTTTGTGACTCGATCGCCAAAGCCGCTTCCCCCGTGGGCCCTTGTGGCTCCCAATGAGGCGACTGACTCCACGATGCCAGGCGACTTTGTCCTAAGACGTCAAACCGTTGACCCCAAACGCGCCAGCATCACCACCGGCCCGCGTCGGATCCCGACGCTGCTCTGCGGTCTATGCAGCAGCATCCCGGGCTCCGTCGGGTTCCCAACCCGCGCGCCTGGGCCTCTGGCCCCGGGTGCATCTCCGCCCCTCCACCCCGTGACCCCAGAAACATTCCTGAAACGCAAAGACCCCCAAACGCCCCGCTGGAGATGCCCCCGTTTCCAAACGGCCCCACAACGTGCAGGACCACATGGGAAACGCTCAGCGTTTCTTGGCTGGAAAGTGAGACTCTGACCCCCGAGGCCCCCATCGCCTCCACCGCGCGGACCCGGCACACGGACACCCATCCGCCCGGGAACCAGGATCGGGCCTCGCCGGCCCCAAATCTGCGGCACCTTGATCCTGGGCGTCCAGACCCCGGACCCCGAGAAATAAACGTGTAGGGTCCCAGCCGCCCCGGCTGCGGGGTTTTCGTGTTCCGGGCGCGCGGTGGAGACTCGTCCGCTCTCCCCGCCGCAACTGGACCCTCGAGGCGAGTGCGCGAATCGATCCGCCGGGTCTACACCTCCCGCCCGGAACCCGCCATGGGAGACGCTGAGCGCTGGCAAACGCCGACCCGTTAGCCGGAACAACGACGCCCCCGCAGTCAGTCTGCAAACGCCCGGACCCCAAACACGCAGCGTCCATACCGCCCCCGTCCTGCTCCCCACGGGGAGGCTGAGCCCGGCTCCCGGGGGACCCATCGGCTTTCGGGGTGCTCTGGGGGGGCACCCCAGGGGGCGTCCGTGCCGGCCACCTGGGGGGACATCCACGGGGCCACCGTGACCCCGATGACCCCAGGGACACACAGCCCCGGGGGGGGGGTGTCGGGACTGGGCTCCAAGCATCCTCTCCTGGTGCATGCTGGGAATATCTTCATCACAGGTCGGAGATCACCCGGTGGACCTTGTGGAATTGGGGTGAAAAGGACGCCCCAGGGTGACGCGCGATGGACCCCCGGGGTGCAGGGGTGACGGGGGGACCCCGGAGGGGGGATGTCGTGGCCGGGGCGACCCCAGGCTGGCCGACAGCCTCCTCTCCCAGCATCCTCTGCGGCCACAGGTGATGGAGTCGGAGCAGGGCTGCTGGGTACCGTTCCTGCGCGCAGTGCATTCTGGTCCTGATGCGAGGAGGTCGCTCCGGGGTCAGGAGGCCGGAGGGTCAGGCGGGACCAGCAACCCCGGGACTCGGTGTCCACCCCAGCAAGGTCAGCCCAGGGCCGCAGGCCCGCCCCCGAGCCCCCCACCATGTGTGCCCCCAAATCCTCGTCCTGGCTCCCCTGGGGGGCCCTCATCCCCAGGGTGACCCTTGCACTTTCTCCCTTTGACCTCAGCCACCCTCCACCTCCCTCTCGAGCATCAACCGTCTGCACAGGGAGGCCCTTCCTGACCCCTGGAGGGTCAGCGTCCGGCCTGACGCTGGCCCCAAAGTGGCTGCCATCACACTGGCTGAGGCCTCAGGTGGCTCCACATCCAATTCCCCATGCTGCCCGGATCTGTGGCCGGAGTCCTAGGCCAGACGTGCCGTCTGAAAGCCGGGCGTTGCCTGGGGACGGCCCCGTGGGGCATCATCCCTTCCAATGGGCGGCTTTGTCTCTGAGTTTCCTGGCAGCCAGGGTGAAAAGGGAAATACATCCATCACTTGGCTAGACGTGGTGGACCCTGTGCAACCTCAGCCACTTCCTGAAACGGCTGTTTCCAGACATCACCCCCATCCAGGGGGGCTCCACCCTCATGACCCCATCACCCCCAAAAGCCCCACCCCCTAACACCATCCCACTGGGGGTCAGGATCCAGCATACGGATTTCAGGGGGGACACACTCTCAGACCAGAGTGAGGACCCCCTAAAACCGGCCGGCCCTCTCTTTGGGGTCCTGTTAGAGAGACAGACGGGCTGGCTCCCAGAATTCCAGGCACACAGCTTGCGTCCTCGAGGCGGTTGGTTCCTGGAAACATGAAATTGAATATTGGATCCAGGACAAACAACTCATTTCTGATGAAAAAAGAAAAAATTCTGTCCTCCTTTGTCACCGACGTCACTCCCTTCATCCCCCCATGGTGTCTGCTGCCTCCTGGGTTGCCTTTCACGGTCCGTCACGTCCCTTGTACCCACGAGGGGACCCCGGTTTGCTCCTGCTGGCCTCCCAGACAGCCTCCCGCACTGTCCTCCCTGACAGCTCGCCCACCCCAGAGACCTGGAAAATGTCTGAAGGTGTTTCCGAGTGAGATTGGCATGTGAATCAGCAGACTGAGTGGAGCAGATTGCTCTCCCTGGCATGGGTGGGCCTCTTCTAATCAGTTGAGGGCATGAGTAAAGCAGATTGTGCTTTCCACTGTGGGTGGGCCTCATCTAATCAGTTGAAAGGCCTGAGCAAAGCAGATTGCCCTCTCCTTTGTGGGTGGGTCTTGTCTTATCAGTTGAAGGCCTGAGGATAGCAGATTGCCCTCCTTGGGGGGGGTGGGCTTCATCTAATCAATTAAAGGCCTGAGTAAAGCAGATTGCCCTTCCCACTGTGGGTGGGCCTCGTCTAGTCAGTTGAAGGCTCAAGCAAAGCAGACTGCCCTCCCTAGTGCGGATGGGCCTCGTCTAATCAGTTGAAGGACTGAGTAAAGCAGATTGCCCTTCCCACTGGAACCCTGGGGCATCTCAGCTGGCTCGTTCCTTCCTCAGTCGGTTTGCCCAGCGGCCCCGCAGGAGGCAGATGGGTTCCCGGGGGGGAGCCCCAGGCCCAGGCACCCTGGGGGGTGCTGACTAAGCCCCTCGGACGAGATGATGAGAAAAGCGAGGGAAACGGCCCAGCCTCTTGTCACCGGCTGCCGTGGCATCACCCCAAGGCGGTGAAGGGTCCGGGTCCCCCGTTCCGTGGCCCTGACCTTTGACCCTCTCTCCTTCCCACCCCGTGAGGACCTGCAGCGGGTCCAGCATGACTCCATCCCGGCCAGGCCTTCCTGCGGTGCCTCACAGGCCCCCCATCGCCCCGATGGACAACACGTCGCCTGCTTAGGGACGGCCCACCTTTCAAAACACATGACTGGTGCCTGCCACCTGCACATGGGTGCCGAGTCCGCCAATGGGGTCCCTTCCAGCCACCACAGAGACGCTCGGCCAGTCCACAGAGGGTTCAATGCGAGAGAACCGAGAGTCCAAACCTAAACCAGGCCTTTTAATCGGTTTTTGACAAAGTGCCGGACAAGTCGGGGTGCTGGGCTGGCCGTCCATCCACGTGAGCAAGAATGAGGTCGGACCTCCACCTCCGGGGACAGACAAATGTGAACTCAAAGTGGGTCAAGGACCAAAATGTAGGGAGTAAAACTCTGAGAGGAAAACACAAGTTTGCATCTTCACGAGCTCCCGTTAGATGATGCTTTTTTGGCTCTGACACCAAAAACATAAAGAATCAGAGAAAAAAAGGGATCAGTTTGGATGTCACCCAAACCAAAAAATTTCACGCTTCAAAGGACACGAACAAGAAAGAGAAAGGGCAACCCACAGAGTGGGAAAGGATATTTGCAAATCCCATATCTAATCCGGCCTTGTATCCGTAATATGTAAAGAACTGTAAGAATTCAACAATAAAAAGGCGGATAACGCACTTAAAGATTGAGAGGAAAAATGGCATAGAGGACGTGCTGGTTGCCCACGAGCAAATGAAAACACGCTCAGCATCATCATCCAATAGTGATATGTACTCAACCCCCGTGAGACCCCGCGTCACCCCCACAGGACGGCCATAATAAAATCTTAGGCTATGACAGGTGTTGCTAAAGATGTCGAGAACTTGAAAGCCCCACGTCTTGCTTGTGGGAGTGTAGACTTGTGACTCCATTTGGAAAAAGTTCAGCCATTTTTCAATGTGGAGTTAGCCCGTGACACCGCAATGCCAGTCCTGGGTGTCTACCCCAGAGACCCGAAAACATCCATCCGCACACCAAAATTGGTCCTTAGAACCGTTATTCCTAAGAGGTGAAAAAAGGGAAGACCACCCAGAAGTCCAGGAACGGAGGAACGGGAGAACAGAATGTGGTCCGTCCACACGGTGGAATATTACTCAGCCCTGAAAAAGGTATGAAGTACTGATCCACGTTCCAGGATACGGAGGAACCTTGAAAACACGACGCTCAGTGACCCCAGCCGGATACAAGAGGCCTCGTTATGCGTGATTCCGTTGATATTAAATATTAAATATATTAAACAGGGAACCCTATTGAGACACAAAGCCGGTTTGTGGTTGACGGGAAACAAAGAAAAATGAGAGGATTTGGGAACAACTGCTCGCGGGTCTGGTTTTTCAGAGAAAATCCAGGCCTTTCTGCCCGAGAGCAGAATTAATCAGGTCATTAGCGCCCATTAGCACCGAATTCTCGAATAACCCAGAAAACAGCTGCCTCGTTTCCACGGCCAGAAACAGGATCCCCCCGTAAAGCGACGACGGGGCGGTGACGCCTGAGGACAGATGGGGTTTAAACGCCCGGACAGACCCGACCCTTGTGTCAACACCAGCTGTGCAAAATCCTCTCTGCAGACGGCTTTCCGGGACCCGACCTCGGGACGGATCCGGCAGCACCTAACAAAGTAATATCTAACCAAAAATATTGAAGGCTGTAGTCGCCGTGAGGGCATCCGTTGGCTTCGTCCCGTTTTTCCTTGATCAGAACATCGTGACGTCCGCGTGGGGCCTCCACCTGCACGGTTTGGGGTTCGGGTCGGATCCCCGCCCGGGAGACGCCCTGTGGGAGCCGGAACTTTCCAGGCGCTGGGCGAGGTCGGTCCGTGGAGGAAACACAATGTCACATGCACACATGCGTCCTCAGGTCGCGGCCCCATGAAACACACCTGCCCTGTATTTGAGTGACTTTCTGACGTCTGACTGACCGTCCCGGGTCCCCGCTCCCGGCACATCTTTTTGGGGCGCATTTTAGTGAAATCCTGCAAACACGTCCTTGCTGACGGGTTTAATCGTCAGCGTTTTCATTTCGTGGGAAGAACAGAGGTGGGTCCCCTAACCCAGCTTCCTACGGTCTGTTAGTCGCTCAACAACCCTGAGACCTCAAAGGAAAAAAGACCTGTTGCTACACGAGCTGGTCCAGGAGCCGCCTTTCCCAAGCGTGTTTTTATCGTGTCCTGTTTTGCCCCAAGTGTCTGCAAAAACAACTCGATTGGACCCCCAAACCCTCCCGGAAGTAGATGCAGTGAGAACATCTTAGAATCTTAAGCTAATTCTCCACAAAACGGTTCTCTGGAAACTCACGGCCCCGTTTTTCCCAAATACGTGCAAGTTACAATCATAAAAAAAAAGAAGAAAAAAGAAAAAAACACGTGCGTTGTGGTCCAAGGAAAGTCGGCAGCACGAACCACGGAAAAATCAGAAAGAAATTCAGGGCTGAGAAACCTGAACAAGTTTTTGTTTTTTTGAGGAAGATTGGCCCCGAGCTAACATTTTCTGCCAATCTTCCTCTTTTTTTTTTTTTTTTTTTTTTTTGCTGAGGAAGACTGGCCCTGAGCTAACTGCTGCCAATCCTCTCATTTTTTTTTTTTTTTTTTTTTTTTTTTGCTGAGGAAGACTGGCCCTGAGTTAACTGCTGCCAATCCTCTTTTTTTTTTTTTTGGCTGAGGAAGACTGGCCCTGAGCTAACATCCATGCCCATCTGCCTCTACTTTAATGTGGGA
This sequence comes from Equus caballus, assembly GCF_041296265.1. Taxonomy (NCBI): domain Eukaryota; kingdom Metazoa; phylum Chordata; class Mammalia; order Perissodactyla; family Equidae; genus Equus; species Equus caballus. Next base: position 267,066 of record NC_091715.1, on the reverse strand, counting down.
CGCCTACCACAGCATGGCTTGACAAGGGGTGCCATGTCCGCAACCGGGATCCGAACCAGCGAACCCCCGGCTGTGAAAGTGGAATGTTTGCCCTTAACCGCTGGGCCACCGGGCCGGGCCCCTGAGCACCTTTGAGAGCAGCCGGCGGCCCTGCTGTTTTTTTTGCAAACGGACGAGTTACAATTGGCAACAAAGTCCGCGGCCGTTTCCAGATCTTTGAAACAATGTTGCATAATCGGAACAGACCGGCCCACACTCGCGGTTACTGTAACCGTGGAGCAACTGCAACCGGCTACACTTTCCCGGAGGCCACCAAGGGAGTCCCAAACTGGCCTGCATTAGCCCCAAAAAGACAGAGCTCTCCGGAAGCCCAGGGCCTGAGACGCCAGAGGTAAGTCAGGCCTTGAAGGGCATGACCTTTCATCAACGACCCTGGTCCCCTTATTGTGCCCTTGGCAAATCTGGTTTCTTTTTTCTTTTTTTTTTTTTTTGTGGAAGATTAGGCCTGAGCTAACATCTGCTGCCAATCCTCCTCTTTTTTTTTTTTTTGGCTGAGGAAGACTGGCCCTGAGCTAACATCCATACCCATCTTCCGCTCCTTTATACGTGGGATGCCTGCCACAGCATGGCTTGCCAAGTGGTGCCATGTCTACACCCGGGATCCGAACCCCAGAACCCCAGGCCACCCAAGCGGAAGGTGAGCACTTAACCGCTGCACCACCAGCCGGGCCCGGCACATGTGGTTTGTGTCTAACCCGGGAAGCCGTCAGAGCAGCCCCCTCGGCTCGTTACCTTTCCCTCCCGGAGGAAGATCACGACCCCAGGCCAAAGAAACGTTCTCCGTTTTCAAACTCGATATTTTTTTTTTCCATTTATTCCTTTTTTTTTTTTTTTTTCTTTGTTTTCCAAACGGATCCACCGTCACGGCCACCCCGCCGTGGATCCTCCACACACCGTCCAACCAAAAAAAAAAAACAAAAAACCGAAAAAACAGAAATGAACATTGAAAACCCAGCTTTCCCCCCCAAACGCTGACCGAGGGCAAAACGGGGCCTTTTTTTTTTTTTTCCTCTTTGCCCCAAATTCCAGGAGAACGTGGCCCGAGATGCACATTCATCAGGGGGCCAGTCCGGGGGCCACGAGGGAGACCCCCCCAGACCCCACAGGGCGGCCCCGCAGGCCCCTCGCCGTGTGCACACGGCCCTCCAGCTCCTTCCAGTCGGTCTCCTCGGTGAGATGCGGGGAGAGCCGGGGGGGCAGGAGGTAATTTTTTTTTTTAACACTTGCATACAAATATTTATAAGTTTATTTATATCTCCGTTTTACAAGATGTACATTCATACCATACGGTTTGACAAAATACACTTTATGAGGAGGCCTCACCGGGGGTGGGGAAAAAAGAGGGGGTGCGTTTGGTGCTGCGGGGGGCGCACGACGGCAGACGGGCGCGGGGGGGGGGTGGCCGCGGGTTTGGGGTAAATTATGAGCTTTCTTTTCATGTGTGCAGATCCCTGAAATAAAGGCCTGTCGGTCCAGACACACCTTGTATGCAGAACCCAAACCCCCGTCGCCGTGTCGTAAATCTCGCCGGCTGCTCGTAAATCTTGGGGTGATGGAGTGAGGGGGGGGTGGGTTTGGGGAGGAAAAGGAGGGAGAGGGAAAAGAAAAAAAAAAAAAAAAGAAAGCACCAGCCTCCAAAAAATATAAAAATAAATGCCGAGCGATGTCAAATTTACACTCCACATAATTAAAATAGCACATATTTACGAACTTTCAACCCAAAGGAAAATAAATAACACATCCACATCCACCCGCCACCGAGAAGCAGAAACGGTCAGCGTCTCCACCGGAGGACGACGGGGGGGGGGGGGGTGTCCGCGTCCATGCAACCATCCCCTCCCCAGAAATAGCGGGGTCCCCCCCCCACCCCTCCGCGGCGGCCTCGAAACTCAGGTCTTCGTCTACATTCCTCGACTGGCTTCTCGTGAAATAGCAGATTTCCATAGGACATTGAGAAATTGCATCAAGCGTTCGCGTGGATCGAAACGGGGGGCGTCTTCCTAAGCTAGTTTTCTTTTTTTTTTTTTTTTAAATAAATTAGGCACCAGTTTCTTTTTTTTTTTTTTTCCTTTTTTTTTGTGAAACGTTGAACTTGCCAACCGAAAAAAAATCCCTTCGCGGCTCCGACCTCCCCAAGTTAGGGGAAGATGGAGCAAAGTGCCTTGAAAATTTTTCATCCTCGCAATTAGCCCCAACGGGGTCCTCGGTGCCCCTGTGGAGACGCCAAGTGGAAACGCCGGGCGTTGGGAGGGTGTGGTCTTGAACTTTGGGAAACATGAAAAGCTCAGAAGGAAAGCCAAGGGTCGGAGCAGACAAGCCCTGCGTTTTCCTTCCATCTTAACGGGGGGGGTGGCCGTAAGCTCAGACTCCAAACGTCCAGCGTCGGATTTAAACGTCTCCGTGTCCCCCATGACGTACAGACCCCAGATCCTCGTGGCCGAGGCCCGAAACGAGCCCACGGCTGGAACTCAGGCTCCGGGGACCGGATGCTCTTTGCTGTTTGGAAAACTCCCGGAACGCTCGGCGTTGGTGTTCCTGTCAATCACGCAGGAAGCGAGTCCGGCCCGCCCCTTTGGTTCGGTCCGAGCAAAGAAACCCACAGGCCCGGGGTCTTGGCAAAACCGACCATCGAGGGCCTCTCTGGTCCCCCCAGAAGGCGCCATCTTCCAAACGTTGGCCGTTCTGCGTGGCCGAGCAACGCACACCGTCCCTGAATCTAACGGCATCGACCCCATCGTAACACCCGGCACCCCCGAGACGTTTGGGGACCGTTTCCCGGCAGAAGGAGGAAAAAAACGGATGTGGAAGAAACCCGCAACTCGCGTGTGGGATTCGCGGCCACAGAGCCTGGTGCGTCCGAGGCCGTTAGGACGAGATCCAGGCCCGTTTGCTTCCGACTCGGTCCGTCTCCCTCGGCCGCGCGAACGGTACGTGCAGGCCACACGGGCGGCCGTGGAAAGGATCGTGTTTGGAGCCGGATGCACCCACCACAGCCAGAAAACGTCCACCCCGTGCGTTTAATTTCTGACAACGTGCCACCCCCACGCGGGCCGTGCAGGCCAAGAGGACGGAGGGGGGGTGCCCTGACCCCAGAGTCGACCCCGCGACCCCAAGCCCCACACACAAGCCATTCGGAGCATCCTCCGTCTAACCACCGTCCTAAGGGCCTACAAGGCCTCGGAGCAAAGAGCCCGGATGCTGAGAGCCGACCCCAAGTGGGGCCACCGTCCTCATTTGCACCCATCCCACAATTCCTGGCGCAAAACGGGGGGCCCGGAGGTGCTCTCCTTGCTCCACGCCCTGCAGAGAGTTCCCCTGGGCCAGCCCGTCTACACAGCCCGTGCCGCTCACACAACCCGCTGGGTTCGTTCTGTTCCCATCTGGGGTGACGGTGACACCTGCCTCAACTTCCACGAGAAATGCAACAAAATCAAGGTGAGGGGGTCCCCCGTCCTGCAGGCCTCGGCCCCCCCAAACCCGCGTCCCAGCCCGGCCGGCTGTCTTTGCAAACTGGACCAGACTTCATGACTTTCCCGTTGCCGTGGACCCGTTTTTCGGGGGGGGGGGGGCAGAGGCCGGCAACAGAGGCCTAGGTGTAGACAAAAATGATTATCACCCTTTTCAAGAAAAAAAAAAATAGGGGTGCACACGTTTTACCTCCCACTTGGGCCGAGGGTTCAATTTCAGGGTGAACGCAGCCGGTTCTAAACGCTTCGAAATGCATTTGTTTGTTTGTTCAGCCTTGAAAACAAAGTTGCGGCTTATACATAGGAGCTTCTTTTTTTTTATTCACGGCTGTTTAAAAGCCACTCTTCACATAGGAGGCCGAGTCTATAATGCCATTAACGTCCGGGGTGGCGGGGGGGGGGGGGAAAAAAAAAATAGAAAAAGCTGCAAGGGATTTAAAAATACTGACTTGCTTTCTCCATCCCTCTGCCTCCTTTCGGAGCCTTCCTAAAATTTCAAAATTCCAAAGGAAAAAAGTGGAAGACGGGGTTAGGGTGGGGCTTTGGATTCCGATCAAGGGTTTCTGGGTGACCAAATATAAGACGTGTCCGAATGGAGCCAGGTTTCTGCTTGGGGAAACGGCAAACGGTGGGCGTTCCCTGACATGGACGCAAAATCATTTTTGTGGAGAAATGGAGCAAAATCAGGAATAACGGGGTGGAAAAAATGGCCCTAAAAGATCAAAACCTCTTTTGCAAAGAGAGTGAATTTGAGCAAAGGCCGGTGCAATGGCCAGTTAGGAACGGACAGAAGGATGGAGGAGAAGACGGACGGCTTCCGTTTGGGGAGGCCCCGGGGAGACTGAGTCACAAACGCAGGCCTCTCTTCCAGGTGGACAAGCCGGGCACCCCTTTGCACCCAGGACACGCCAAACACATCCCCCCCCAAAAACTCAAGCGCTCCCCAAAAACTCAGGTGCGCCATGTGGGAACGCCCAACGTTTTGGTGACGTCATTTCCGCTCCACGCCAGCGGCCAAGACAGTGGAGACCAATGGAGGAGCCCACAGGGAAGGGGGAAAAAAAAAAAAAAAAGGAAGAAAGTTGCAACCACCTACGGACACAGCACAACGTTATCGGAAAACGCACATCCGGGTCCCACCGTCACCTGCCACGCGCCTCACCTCCGCCCCCTGCAGCGCCCTCTGCACCCCCGAGTCCTCTCGGCGAGGGGCCCCAGCCGGCCAGGCCCCGCAGCATGCAAGACGAATTAATGCCCTTAGAAGTCCGAAGCCGAGGGATCCAGAGTGCTAACGTTTGTTTGCGTTTTTTTTTGTTTGTTTTTCTTAAATCTATAATATATACAGTATTGCACTTGACTGAATTTCATTGCATTTCACTAAACTTCACGCTGCCTCAGTCTTTACCTGCCGACCACGCCCCGCGCGCGCCCCTGTGTCTCTAGGTATGTCCTTTGCGTCTGCAAAACAGCAATTAAAAAAAAAAAAAAAGCTCAACTTGGGGGGGGGGGGGGGCATCAAAGACCGGAAAATCGAGCAAGTCGGTGCTGCCTTGGCGCAGACCGTGCGCATGCGCAGAAGTCAGGTATCCCCCCCAGACGGGTCCCACGTGGGAGCTTCCCCGGCACCACCCGCACCCCCACCTCGGCGAGGTCCTCAGAGGCGTTTCGTTATTGCTGCCTTTGGGGCCGGCGGGGTGGGGAGGGGGTGCAATTTTTTTTTTTTTTTGCATTTTGCAAATAATAATAATAATAATAATAATCTCCACACGGCGCGTGCCGCTCCTGGGGCGAAAGCGAGTTCGTGGCGGTGAAGAAAACGCTTGGCGATCCAGCATCGGCATCTTCGGCGGAGCCCAGCCCCAGATCTTGTGGGTTTTTCTGTTTTTTGGGGTTTTTTTGTTTTTTAATAGACTCTTTGATGTTCGCAGGGTGTGGACGAGGCCGCATGCACAGGGGAGAGACGCCCGCGGCGGACAGGGGCGCGCGCACGGGGCTGCACGAGGCGCGCGGGGGGAGCCCAGGACGCCGTGCTGCGTGGACGGCTGCGCTGGGCGGTCTGAGCGGCCGGCTCCTGCTGTGTGTCTCTCTCTGTCTCTCGATTTTCCGCACACGCTCTGCGGGGGGTCTGGCGGGGTCGTGCGGTCCCGGGAGGCCCCCTCTCCAGGCCCGCCCGGGCGGTCTATGCAGCCGTCGGGGGTGTGGGGGACGCGGGCGGGTTTGAGTGCAGGACGCAGTGCGCGGCGTGGGCAACGGGCCCAGGGCGGCGGGCGGGTCAGAGCCCCAGGGCCTCGGCGTGCTTGCGCGCCTTGAGCCGCAGGTCGGCGATGCTGGAGTTCTTGCTGTTGCTCTTGGCGGCGGCGGCCACCACGGCGGCGGCGGACGCGGACTCGGCCAGCGACGCGATGGGCAGCCCGAAGGGGGGCGGCGGGAACATCAGGTAAGGCGCGTGCGCCGCCAGGTGCGGGTGCAGGTGCGGGTGCGCGTGCGCCACGCCTTCCAGCTGCAGCTGCGCCTGGACCTGCGTGGGGAACAGACGCGGCGCGGTGAGGACGGGGAGGACGCCTAGGTGCGGGGTGGGGGGGCGGACGGACCCTCCTCCGGGGACACCCCACCCCATCGTCCTCCTCCCGCTGGCCAGACAGCGGACAGAGCCAGACTGGGGGAGCCGCGCCCACCCCCTTGACCTCGCGAATATCGGGGTGTCTACAGCTCACCCCCCGTCCTCCCCAAAGCGCCGGGTCCTCTGACCCTTTGACGCGTCTCCGACTCAGGGTCCCCACTTTGGCTCCGGTGCCCCCCCCACACACACACGCCCCCTCCCAGGGACCCGGACGCCCCCAGTCCTCCGTCGGGCTAATGTCCTGGGGCCGGATGGCTCACCCTCTCCCTCTTGGAGGCCGCAGTGCCTGCGATGCGGAGGGGCCGCCCCGCCCTGGGGAAAGTGGGTCAACGGGCAGGAGATGCGCCCAGGCCAAGGGGGCGGGGGTCGAATCGAGGGTGGGGTGCAGACCCCCTGACGCCCTTCCCGCCTTGGGCTGGGGAGTCTGAGAGCACCCGGATGGAACCCCAGCTGACCCCCCCCCAGGTGTCTCTTGGTGCCCCCCACTCCCCACGGCCCAGCTGACCCGCGAGGCCGGGGCCCCACCGAGCGGACGTCGCGCCCTTCAGCAAACAGAGGTCCAGATAGAAACCCGGGTCTACACTGCGTGGTGGCCACGCCTCCGCTCTGCCCAGAGCGCTCCCACCCGCCTCGCAGGGTCCCCCCATGCACCCCACGCGGGTCCCTTTGGGGACCTCGATGCTGTGTCCTGACTCGCTGGCCGCCCCACGTCCACGCAGCGCACCCCGCGCGCTGGGCCCTCTTGACTCTGCTCGGAGCTGGACCAGAGACCCCCAACTCGGAGGCGCGGGGTCGGCCCGGGTCCTGGAGGGGCGCAGACACCCGCAACCCTGGGGTCCGCAGGGGCAGTGTAGACACGTGCCAGCCTCCCCTTCTCCCCCCCCACCCCATCCCCCCAACCCCAGGCTCCAGGCGGCGAGCGGGTGGGTGGTTCCCGGGGCGTGTGGGCTGTTTTTCCCTCTGAATTTGCAAAACCGTGCTTGGGTTTCTGTCCGGGCCCTCCCCAAAGGGGACTGCGAGTTTTTACAGCGTGAATTTAATACGTGCCAGCGGGTCTATAAATGCGCCCTTGTAAAACCGCGGCCTCCTTTCTTCCGCGGGGGCGGGAGGAGGCGAGGGCTGAGGGGTGCGGGGGCCGTTCCAGAAGCAAGAAAAAAAAAAAAAACACGAGCTACCTGTTGGAACGGCATCCGCAGGGCGCCCATGTTCACGTAGGGCGCCACCCTGCACGCGTCCAGGTGGCTGGCCGTGCCTAGGATCACGCCTGCGGGAGGACAGACAGGGGCCTTGAACGCCGCCCCTCGGCGGGGAGGGGGGCCCGGCCGGCGCCCCCCACCTCCCCACCTCCCCACCCCCCGCGCACCCACCTTTATGCATCTGATTTTCTTGCTTTCGGCATTTGGCCCTCCGGTTCTGGAACCAAACCTGCGGACGGGACAGACAGACAGACACACCCCAGTGAGCTGGACGGCGGGGGGGGGCCCCCCCAATTCCCTGGCGCCTGGGGTGTGGCCACGAGAGGGACCCCGGCCCCGCAGAGCACACCCCCCCAGCCCCCCTCTTCCGTTTTCTTCCCCTCCCCCAGGGCCCCCCACCCCGCACCCCGCACCCCAGCCCTGCGCGTAACTGGCTACCAGGAGGTGGGACCTGTCACTCACTTCTCGGCCCCGGCAGGGCCCCTGGATATATAAATCCAGAGTGAAGAATGAGGTGCTGGCGGACTTTCCATCTCCTTGTGTGGGCATGGCCCCCCTCCCGACCTCCCACATTTTTGCACTTTCGCCGACGACGACGAGGAGTGGGGGGCGCGCACAGGGTGAGGGGAGATAAAGAGCTCCCCGAAGGCAGGCGCCTCCCCGATCAAGCTGGGGGCGCCCCGAAGCCACAAACGTCTGCGTTTTCCGTGCCCCCTAGGAAGCCTGGAGGGGCCCGGTTAATAGGACAGAGTCGTGCGCCATCCATGAAAACGGGGTGCACGCACCCCAATAATTCCGGCTTTGCGCTCTGGGCCCTTGGCCTCTCCAAGGACGTCCAATTTGGGGGCGCCCTAGGCAGAGGTTGGGCGACCAAGGGCGCCGGGATCGTGGCCCCGCCCAGCTAGCTTCACAGGCCGGACGCCAAGATTGGGATGCAAAAGTGGCCCTCCCCCCAAAAACTCCCCACGTTCACACCGCCTCCAGGCAGCCAGGGCTGGCCACATCTGGGGCTTTCCTCCCTCCGTGTTCTTGGTCACTTAATTTTCCCTAACTGGTATTGCAGGCGTCTATCCTACCCGGGTCCGTGGCCCTATAGCCGCCACGGCCGTCACTGGCCACGCGGAGCCACCGCCCCCGGGACAGCCTGGCCTCGGCCTCCGTGCGGGAGTTCAGGGCGGGTGTGCTCAGGGCGCCGCCGCTCCAAGCGCAGACCCTGGGGGGCGCCCGGGACCCCCCACCCCGCGCAGAGAAACCTCAGCAAAACCCCCCGGGGATGGGGCGGGGGGGGGGACCCCAAGAAACGTCAACTTTTCCGTCCTTCCCAGACTCTCCAGAGGCATTTTTCAACCCGCGAGAGCTGAGCCTTCCAGAACGTTCGAAAAGCTCATCCCGCCAGGCAGAGGGAGCCTGGAAAAGTTGGCTCCCTTTTTTGCCTTGAAAAGTCATTCCAAAAAAAAAAAAAAAGAAAGAAAAGTCCGCCCACACCACCCCCGCCGCCCCCTCCAAGCTGAAACGCGCAAACCTTCCTTCCGTGCATTTGCAAAGGCTGCGTGCACATACCTCCTGACCCCTCTGTGTCAGACCACCCCCCCACCCCGGGTGGGACTGGACCCCTTTTGCACCCGGCCTGGGCGCCCCTGTCTCCTTGGGGTCCGCTCCCCCAGACGTCTGCGCACGAGCCCACGGTGCCCCCTGGAAAGGGCCTTTTTTTTTTTTTTCCCCAAAACCAGAAGCCTCTTGACATCTGGAAAAGCCCAGCTCGCTTTCCCTTTCCGCGGGAGTGGGGGGGGGTTGGGGAGTTGGGGGGGGGAGGTCGAGGAAGGGGAGGAAAAAGAAAAAAAAAAAAAAACACAACATTATGAAGAATAAAAGTGATGAATTAGCCGGCGCGTTAAGCGGTCGTAAATCAGGCTTTCGGGGTGATTCGCGGTCAATTCCAATTAGACTGGAATATGCTAACTAAAGCTCGCGACACTGGTTTCGACAGTCATTTCTTCATTAAGCGGCACTCACCGATTTCTTTCACAAACGCCCTAATCTGATTTCCTTCTGATTTCCATTACAGACAGTGAATAATGACATTTAATTTAGCTCCCTGCGCCATCAACCCAGAGATATTTGTTGTAATTAAATTACGGGCCCCCCCCCACCCCACCCCGCTCCGCAGCACCGCGGTCTCATAACTTTCGATTAGGACCCTGACAGCTGGGCGCTGGGAGCTTCCAGGACGATGCTAAAAATAAAAGGTTAATCAGGACCAGCTTCCATCGGGTCCGCAATTTATTTACAGCAAATTTCCACTCCAAATTGAAACCCGATCCTCCAACGACCGCGGGGACGGGGGAGCTGTCCCCACCCGCCTCCCCACCCCCCGCGATGGATGAGCCCCCAACAATTCGGAGGAGTCGGGATTCAAATCCGGATCGTCGTGGCCTTTTGATTCCTGCCATCCGCCCCGGTGACACCCGCGCGACCGCGGGGCCGTGTTAGCACTAATTGATTTTTATGAGCGCCTTCTGCCCTTTTGGCCCTGTGGCCGGTGCAAAAAAAAAAAAAAAAAAAAAATTCTGGTCTCCTCTCCTCAAATTTATTTGCATTATTATTTACAGCCGTTAAATTTTAATTCGCTCCCCCCCCCCGGATCGATCACCATTCCTTTTTTTTTTTTTTTTTTTTATTTTCAGGGCCCCCTCCCCGCAAACTGGACTGACACTCAAGGCCCCGGCTCCTGCCCAACCCGCTGCCTCCCGCCGCCGCTCAGGCGCTATTCGGTAATAGAGTACTTGAAAGAAATAGTGTGGAATTAAATTACAAGTAATTTATTTTTATAGAAACAGTACATCAAGGCCGGGGAGATATTACAGATCCCCGGCAGAAAGACGTGGCGAGATGACATCAGAGTGGATGTCCCCTTCAGCGGCGAAAGTTTCATCTTTTCATTAATTTCTACGGCGCCACCTCATCCATCTTTGCAGAGAAGGGTGGCCGGTGGGAAACCCACCCTCGCTGCGGCCCCAACGGACTCGCCCCGGGGACACAGGGGCCCCCCCAGCCTGGTCCCCCCCTCCCTTCTTTGGCAGGAAGCTTCTAGAAAACGCCTGCCGTTTTTTTCGGACAAGACCCTTTCGCCTGAAGAGACACCGAACCAAGATAAGACAATTTTTTTTTCTTTTTTTGCAAATTAAAAACGTTTCTAAGACACATCTGCGTTTTCGTCTCATCCAGAAAACCCGAGGACGGTTGTGTTGCAAAATGCGCGGGGGCCCTACGACCAAGAAGGAACCGCTTCTTCAAAAAAAAAAAAAAAAAAAAACCTCCGCTTTTCAAGGCCCCCTCCCCGGTGGGCGATATTAATTCGGTTTATTGCAAAGCAGCCCCCGGAGAGACTGAGCGCTCCTACTTAGTCTGCACGGCCCCGCTGCCCCGGCTCAGAAGCCTGAGAACCGAGGACACGGGAAGGCCCCGGCTTGCAGGCCCGACCTCCCAGGCGGGGTCTGCGGGGACCCCCCCCCACCCCGAGAAAGCGAGTGGGGAGCCCCCAACCCTCCCCCCCACCCCCGTCCATAAACGAAGGCGCCGCGCTGAACGTTCCCAACGCCGCAGAAAGGCCCGCCCGAGGGGGACGCACGTGCCGCGCACACCCGGGGGCGCCCCCCTCACCCCCAGCCCCGCAGACGGCGGCGGTTCGCCAGATGGGGTCTCCCCGATTCATGCGCCCGCCCGGGTTAATCCGGGCCCCGCGCGGGCGGGCAGGAGCCGCGCTCATCAAGACGCCCAGCGTGCCCGACCACCCCCCACCCCACCCCCAGCCTCGCCTCCCCGCTCCCAGGAGTGGAGCAAAGAGGAAAGAGGGGGGAGGCCTGAGGAGGGGTGACGGGGAGAAGAAGGGAAGCGTGCGAAGGAGAGAGCAAGTCGTGCAAATTCCTGACAGCTGGAGGTGGAGGGCGCACCGTGCGCCCGGATACGCGGGACCCCGCTACCCGCACCCCGGGGCGTCTCCGAGCGGCCTGCTTGCAGCGCGCCCTTCCCAGCTCCAGTCTCCTCGCGGGCCCCGGGGTGGGTGGAAGGGGACCCCTCGTCCTACCTGCACGCGCGCCTCCGAGAGCCCCAGGCGCTGGCTGAGCTCCTCGCGCATGAAGGCGTCCGGGTAGTGCGTCTCGTCGAACAGCCGCTCCAGCTCGTTCAGCTGCTCCAGCGTGAAGTTGGTGCGGCTCCGCCGCTGTTTCAGCTTCGTCTGCCCGTCCTCGTCCTCCGACTTCACGTCTTCGCGCTTCTCCTTGCAGTCGTAGATACCTGCGTGGAGGAGCGGGTGGGAGCCGAGGACACAGGGCTGAGACCCCCCCCAACACCCCCAAACACACACCGAGAAAGGCGGCCCGAGGTGGGGACGCTTGGGTGCACACGGGCGCGCGTGCATGCGCTGCAAAGGGGCCTCCGCCACCGCGCGCCCGGACGCAAGTCGATAAAACCGACTCGCGCTCATTGCTAAGAACTCGGATCACGGCGGCGCGGGCTTTCCGGGCCTACACCTGGGGACAGAAGCGTTTGCTCCATTTTCCACTTCGCGAGTCTGTTGACATACTGACATCGCCTCCCTTTTTTTTATTTTTGCAAAGGGAGCGGGGTGTTAAATATTATTATTATTATTATTATTTTTGAAGTCAAAGACGCTTGGGCGGAATGGGGCAGGCCCAGGCCCAGGCTGAGGTCTCCCTCCCTCCGGACGCCGCGCGCCAACCTCTTTCTAAGCGAGCAAGCCAGGCCCGTCTCTGAACGGCGCACCGGGGCTCCTCAGGGTGCCCCCTGGAGCACAGTGCCTCAGTTTCCCCGGTTGTCACGCTGTCTGTTTCACACGTTCACACGCGGTCGGTCGGGCAGACGCCCCACCGGGGCTCCAAAAGCGGCACTTTCTTCCATCCAAAAATTACGGGAGCCTCTGGATTTGCTGGGGGAGCAGGCGGGGACGCCACCCCCCCCCCCCAGCATGAGGTCTCCACTGGGAAGACGCGAACCCAGAAAACGCAGCCCGTCGCCCAGCTCAGAGACTGCGAATCAAAGGCGGCTGCAACCCAGGCTGGCGCGCCAGCGGCACCTCCGCGGCCCCCGTGTTTTCTTGCGCTTTTTTTTTCTTCCCCTCCTGGAGCCCGCTGGGCGCGGGCAGAGAGCACCTTTGTGCCCTGATTAGCGGTGCCCTGCGTGTCAAGGAGAACACGCCGGCCTTCAGGGGAGTCGTTGCAAAGACCCTGGGGTTGCAGCACTTTCGAAACGGGCAGGAAACGGCGCCGAAGGCCCCTGAGAAGCAAACCCGGAAACTTGCAAAGGGGGAATCCGGGAAGCTTGAGAGGGGCGAGGGGAAAATCCGGACGCCATGCCCCTCACCGCCAGCTGGACACCAGCCGCTGAAACTCTAAAGTCCCCACTGCCGGGCGGCCCAACTTGGGTTTTCAATCCCCTTTCGCCCCATGAAAGCAAGGCGATCCCAGCAACACCCTATTTCTTCGCAGCAGCAAACCCTTTCCCAGAGGCGGCCCCCTCTTCCTTCGTCCTCGAGTCTGAACCCCAGAGACTGACCCCAGCCGCCAGGCTGGGCCTCAAAGTCCTTCAGAGCCGGTGGCCGGCTTTGCAGGGTGACGCTCAGCGGGACAGGCTTCCCCCGGGGTCCCCAAGATCTCCCCCCACAGCTGCAGTCCACTCGCGTCCTGCAAATGCCAGCCTGGGGCTCAGCCCCTCCTGGGGGGCCCTTCCCAGCCCGCCAAAGGGGGAGACACAGCTGGGGGGATGTGTGGGACCCCCCCCCCAACCCTGTTCCCTTTGCTTCTGGTCTCTCTGCTTCTCTGCGTCTGATTTCCGGAAGGCCTCCACTGTCGCCCTCTCTGTGCTGGGGTTCCCTCCCCGCCACCCCGCCTTGACCGTCCAGGGTGACAAGGGGGTGGCCCGGACGAGGAGAGTGGAGGTCCAGCCCCTTACAAACGGTCAGGAACCCCAGAGGTCAGCCGCCCCGGGGCCCTGCAAACCTCTGCAATTAAATCTAGGCCTTCAAGAGCGGCCCGGGCCCGGCTGACAGGCACGGCTGCATCAAAGCGAAATGTCTTTGTATGAATCACACAGCCAGGTGCGCGGGGGGCCCGGCGGAGGGAGGAGGCGAACCCAGAGGTGAGGCCCCGGCCAGGCCGGAGCTCCCCCCGCGCTGCTGCTGGGGGGGGGGGGTCGGGGGCTTATTTCTAATCCTCTGCCAGCTTTCCGCTGCTTCCACAAGGTCAAACCTCAGAGGGATGTGTGGGTCGTCTGCGCGTTTTCAAGGCCGCGGAGACCAAACTCTTGCCATCCGAGCGTTGGGTCTGGAAAAGCAGGGCGCGTGGGCTCCCCGGGAGAAAGGCACGTCCTGGGGGACACCGTCTGACCCCTGTCCACGCTGACAGTCGGGGAGACGGGACCCGCGGAGAGAAGCGGCCGGCCCCTGCCTGCCTTCTCTTTGTAATGAAAAATAGACATCACAGGCGTCTCCAAGGGTGCCCCCCTGAGAAATCGAGCCAATTTGATGCCTCTGATTTATTGCTGTCAGTCGCCCTGTTTGTACAGACAGCTCACGGCCCGCCACCCCCACCCCCCACCTACCTCGCCGCTTGGGACCACCCCTGCCTTGCTGGGAGACCGGTTGCAAAGCTGCCCTTTTTTCGCTTCGGTTTCCAGATCGGGGCGAAACCTGCGCGCCGGGTGCGGGAAGGAGGCCCCGCCGGGACACGCGCGCTCGGCGCGGCCGGCTGCGCTCTCGGAGCCACTCGCTTCCCCTCGGGGTCTCCCACCCCCGCCACCCCCTGTCACGTCCGGACCCCGGACACCTGCGCGGGCACCCGAGTGGTTGGAATCTCCAGGCCGGCGTCGGCCAAGAGCCAGTGTGGACGTTGAAGGCCCCTGCGCGCGTCGCTTCCGCGACCACCGGCCCATCGCGAGGCGGGGAAGCGGGTGGGCGCGGGGAGAGACGCGCGTGGCTCTCTCCTCGGCGCGCGTGGGAGGAGGTCTCAGGGGCGCTGGCAGCCCCACAGCCAGCCTCGGGTTTGGGGCACACACCACCCGACCCGGATCCGCCCAGACCCGGGAGAGTTCCCGCCTCGGCTCCCGGTGCCGACGCCCCGGGGAAGCGAGTGCGCGGGCGGCGCGCGCGGCCCCAGCCTCCCGCCCGTCCTCGGCTCCGTCGCCTCCCTCCGTCCTTCCTTGTCTCCGCGCTTCGCTTCTCCCCGCTTTCTGACGAAAAGCCTGACGATGGCTTCCCGGGGCCTCTCCCTCCGAGAGCCGCGGCTGGCATTTCCGACTTTGGGGTCGAACGCAGAGCGAGCCGCGGCGCCCGGGGCCCTCTCCGCGGCGCGCGGCGCGCAGACTCCTCCGGGGGGCGAGGAGACCCCGACCCCGGGGGAGGAAGGGGGTGCCCTCCGCCTGCGCCCCCAAGTGCTTACCTTCCGCGGCCCTCCCCGTGCCGAACTCCTTCAGTTTCTCCTTGTCGTTGTCCACGTGCTCCTTGAACAAATGCACCGGACAGTGGCCGCTGCCCTCCGTAATGTCCTGGAGGCTGGATTCCGAGCTCCCCAGCTCCCGGGAGCGCGCCAGTCCGCTCTCCAAAACTTCTCTGTAGGTAATGGAGTCCTTCTTGCCCCCGCCGCCGCCGCCGCCGCCGCCGCCTCCGCAGCCGCTTTCCTTGTTTTTCTGGTCAAAAGATTTGGATACAAAAGCGGTCAGCTCTTCCATGGCTGCTCCCGGGGCGGCGGGGGTGGTGGTGAGGGGAGAGATGGGGCTCGGCGGGGCTCGGCGGGGGGCTGGCTGGGAGCCGGGCTGGGGTCCGCGCGCCTCCCCGGCGCGGAGAAGCCGGTCGGTGTGAGGGTAGCTCTCCTCCTGTTGGTATTTATGCCTTCAATTTGAGATCACACTATTTATACACCGGTACGTCGGCCCAACCCCCAGACTTGTGTGTCTGCAGCAATTACGGCTCCCGGCTCGGCGGCGGCGGCGGCGGCGGCGGCGGCGGGGCGCACGCAGAGACGCGCTCTCTCCCCCACCTCCAGTCCGGCAATTGGCTTTCTTTTCATTTCATCACTGTTTGGCGTCTGTGCACCTCGGTGTGGAGAGGTAAAGAGCAGATTTGGGAAGGAAGGGAGAGGGAGAGACACGGCGAACGCGCGCGCGCGCGCGCGCACGAGCGCGCGCTCTGGTGCGCGCGCGCTCTCGGGCGGGCGCAGGCGCCAGCTCCCCCAAACAGGTATCCGGCTGCTCTCAATGGCTGGCGGAAAACGAAACTTGAGGAGGAGTTTCGGGAGCGTCGGGAGGTCCTCGCCGCCGGGCTCCGAGACGAGCACCGCCCCGCGCCTGCCGTGGATCCGGGCCGGACGCGCGTCCAGGGACGCGGAGACTCAGGGGCACCCGGGCGGCGGGGACGCGCCATCCGAGACGGAAATCGGAACCCCAACTTGGAGAGGTGGTGGCTGCACCCGCAGGCGCGGCTGCCCGCGGCGAGTTTGGGGCACGGCTGGAGGCGCCCGCCCACCCTCCCCCCAAAAAAAAAGTAAGAGGAAGGCGTCCCGGGTGTCCCCGAAGGTGGGCGGCGGGGAGAAGCGGGTCCCAGAGCTCGGAGTGGGGGCGCCCCGGAGGCCGCTGCGGGGCCACGAGCACCGGTCGGAGCGCGGGCGTCCAGACCGGGACAAGCTCGCGGGTCCCTGGGACAACCGGTTGGTAAACAGCGATGCTTTGGGCACGCGACCAGACCCCTTGCAGTCTTTTTCGAGCCATTCCTGTCAACCCGGTGGGTGGGATCTTTATTCGGGTGACAATAATATCAATATATATATTTTGGGTCGTGCCACCGCTTTTCCTGACTAGCTGCTTCCCGCTCGCCCCTCAGCAGCGCGCTTGGCGGGGGAGCCCGTCTCCTCCGTGAGGACGCGAAACGCATTTGACAAACCCCGGAAGCCCAACGTGTCAGCCTGTCTGCACCCTCCCGTCTGCCAATAAAGTTGACTTTTCTCCTCTCCCTTCTTTTTTCTCAGCTGTCTCCCCCTCTCCGCTTTCTGCGCTGGGAACGAGGCTTATTTTGGGGGGAGTTGAGGTGGGGGTGCGAATGAAGGGGGGGCGGGGTGTGTGGTGGTTTTTGGAGCAGTCGGTGGTGCGTTTTCTCGAGTCCCCCCGAGCGTTTGCGAAGCGGACAGACCCGAGGATGGGGGGGTCTCCCGCGATGGCGCCCGGCGTTCGGCGAGACGGTTGTCTCCTCCGGGGTCGGAAGGAGAGGGAATGATTTCTTCGGGATCCGGGCCGCGCGCGCGTGGTCGGTCCCCGGGGCTGCTCTGCTCTGCTCCGCGCGCGCACACACACGTGCTCGGCGCTCCCTCCCGGCGCCTTGGGATTTCGGGGGTCGCCGCCTCCCCCGGACTTCAAAAGCGCCAAGGCGAAGGAGCGGGGCCACTTGACAAACAGGTCTTTGTCACGGCGGCCGTCTAATCAAAGCGGAGGCGCGCGGATATCACACGGAATTACAAATAGCCCCTCATGCATTATGCACGCGGACGCCTCGCGGGGCGGCGGGGCGGGTGCAGGGGGGGCGGCTCGGAGGGGACGCCGAGGGCGCGCGCATCCCCCCCCACCCCCACCCAGCGAGCGGGCCAGGGGGGGCGGCGGCCCCCGGAGTCGCCGGTTCTAGTCCGGGTCGAGCCCCCAGCCGCACCCCTGACCCCCCCCCGTGGGGCGCATCTTCTGCCCCAACTGGATGTGGGGACCCCCCCCCCGCCCCCGTCGGCAACTGAACTCAGCGCTTGCGGGAGACAGCAGAGCGATGATGGGCGGAGAGGAGCGAGGGAGGGAGAGCAGGTTTCGGGGAGGGGACGCCGGGCAGGAGCAACTTTCCGGGGTCCCCAGAGAAGGGGGGCGACTTTTCCTCTCCTCACCTGCGCCGCATCTCGCTGCTCCCGCAGCCTCAGGTGCAGCTTCCTGGCACCCTGCAACCCCAGGCACCCTGCCTCCCCTGGGGGTCGTGGAGGGCCTGCTAGTCTCGCAGCCCAGACCCCCCTGGAGAGCTGCCCCCCACCTGCCACCCCCCGCCCCCCCCAAAGAGGCAACATGGCCGGGAGCAGAGTCTGCCCGCCTCCAGGAGCCTCCCCAACCGGCACCCGATGGGGACTCCTCGAGCATCCAAGACCCTGAAGCCTGAGAGGGAATATAAGCCCCTTTTTCCACTGGGGACCCCGTTGTTCGATGAGCCCAAGCCCAGAAAACGGTTTCGAAACCACCCACATCCGTCTCCAAAGGCCTCGTCCTTTCTAAGCAAATGCCCTTTTTGCAAAATCCAACTTTGTCTTCACGGTGAGCAAGGGCGGGGGGGGGGGGGGGCCGGCCTCCTCTCTGACTCACTTTTTGGGGCTGAGGAGCGTGGGTGGGCCCGGGCGCCCTCCCCTCCCTGGTGGGCAGCGCACGGTGGAGGGGCGTCTCAATCCCTCCCCTTTCAAGACGGAGACCCCCCCAACGCCTCCTGGGACAACCGTTCCCCATATTTTCGCCCAGGCGAGGACTTTTCACATTTCTGCTAAGTCGAGAGCTGTAGGGTGGCTGTACTTTAGGAAACGTTCTGTGGGCATTTCCGCTGGGGCACCGCGGGCAGGAGAGGAGGGCGCGGGCCCTCCCAGGCTGGCCCACCCGCCGGGGGTTAGGTGGGGGGGGGGGGCCTCTGCATAAGGGGCGCTTGTTCGAGGCCCCCGAGGCCCCCTCCCCCTCCGAGAAGGAGGACCGCCCCCGGGGCGCGAGGGGGCACAGCGTTCTCCAATCCGGGACACGTCTTGTCAGAGTCCGGACGCGCCCTTGTCTCCAAACGGATTCCGTCAACTCCGAAAGAGGAAAGTTTGTGCAACCGGAACGAAAACAAAACGTCAGCCCGGGGTGGAGGGGTCGGGGCAGAGAGCCGAAGAGCGGACCCGATTTCTGGAAGAAAAGGGAGGTTCCAGCTTTGATATGTTCCCCCAAATGTTTGGCACACCCACCCTGGAGCCCACGCTGGTGCTGCATTGGGGTCCGGGCGTGCCCCGCGGCCCAGAATCCCCGGATGGACACAGGCTGCCCAGGCCCCGGCTGCTGACCGGCTCCCACACCTTGATGGTCCAAGTGGAAAGGGACGCGGAGACAAAATGCAATTAAATCCAGTAAAAATGCCAGGAGACCTTGTCCTGGGGATGAGGAAACGGTCTCCAGTTGGGGAGCGGGTCGGAGGGTCTTTTGAACACGACTGCGGGGTCCTGGAGCTCGGAGGCACCCTGGTGGCCTCAGGCGCTGCCCTTTGCACGCCAGCCCCCCATTTCTGGGGTGTAGCCAGCAGCCCCACCAGGGAGGGTGCACCCCACAGATGGGGGCCTCTCCCTGCCCCTCACGGGAACCTGGGACCTCTCATTCCAGCTCAGATTGACCTTCCCCGAATTCCACCCACCCAGGCCGACCCCACAGAGAGCCCAAGGCCAGCCAGGCCAAGATGCTGCACCCCCCCCCCACACCCCGAGATTACCCCAGCTGGACTCCTTCCGGTCAGCCGGCCTCCCGGGGACCCAGGCCGGGCCGCGAAGCTCGGACACGCCGCTCAGGAGCCGCCCCCCGGGGCCACGTCCTGCTGGCTGGGGCCGGTGGAGCGGGAAGGACTCTCGTGTGGGGCCGGTGGAGCGGGAAGGACTCTCGTGTGGGGCCGGTGGAGCGGGAAGGACTCTCGTGTGGGGCCGGTGGAGCGGGAAGGACTCTCGTGTGGGGCCGGTGGAGCGGGAAGGACTCTTCGTGTGGGGCCGGTGGCCGTGGGGTGTCTTCTGTCCTCTCTCCGTCTCCCCGGCTGCAGAAAACACACGAGACCGAAGACTTCTCGGCGGTCGTCTGCGCTCCGGGCCCTCGTTCGACTCGGACGCCCAGGCCTTGCGGGCCAGCCCGGGTGCCCGGGACACCCAGAGACACAGGCCGTGCACACAGCTGAGCCCGGACACCGGCCACCGGCCGCCCCACATGCCAACCGGCCTTTTCTGAGGCCAGGCTGGTGGGAGACGGACCCCAGGGACCGACTTAGGCTGGCCCGAGGAAATGCACATTGATTTTTTTTTTACATTTTGCAAAATAATCTGACTTTCTGTCTGTGCATTAGGGCCATTTTAATGAACGGCCTGTGCCTCTAAGGGGTCTGCCTCTCTCTCTCTCTCTCTCCAACGCCGAGGGAAAGGGAAGCGATGAATATTCAGATATTTAATATTTGCTTTATTTAATCCCTCAAAAAGGGACTGGCTCGGAATTTCCACTTGGAGCCCCAGCGCAACGAGTCTCCTCGCGGGGGTCCCAAATGCATTTCCCTGAAATCAGATTTCACGCCCCCAGCTCTTAATTGCCGGGCACCATTTGCAGCCTCTGGGGCCTGCAAGCCTCCCGGAGGAGCCGGAGTCCCCGGCCTCGTCTACACCACCTGTCAACTCAAGGCTCCCCCCAACCCCGGGGCGGGGGTTTCCTGGGTTCCCTTGAAACGGGGGTGGGGGGGGCATCTTTTCAGGAATGCCCCTTCAGCCCGGGCCCCGTAATTCCAAAGACAATTTCTATTAATCAGAAGGACTGGGGGGGGGGGGGCTGTTAATGGTTTTTCCCGAAGAGCCAGAGCCTTTTAAACAACAACCAAACCCTCCCCACCCATTAAATATTTATGACGATCGATCACAGGGGCTGGATTTTTATAGGCGTCTTAACGCGTTTTCCTAGACGGCCTCCTTGTTGCGTTTTTTTTTTTTTTTTTTTTTTACGTTCCTCCCCCTTTTCCATTTAGAAAGCTGCATTTGCATGCCCCTCCTATCCTATGCTGTTTATTGATTGACCCCAACACCCGTGTTTCCGATTCGAGGCTAATAGGTTATCATTACACGGGGCCTCTCTTCATCCGCCCCCCTGAACGGACGACACGCATCCTGTCGACAAATCCGACATCTATAATATTAATAAAGGGCCCGATGGGGCAGGCCCGGCTGCCCCTGGTTCCAAGGGCCCTCCCAGAAACTGGGTTTTTTTTTTTTTTTTTTTTTCATTTCGTCCCACTTTCCCTACAAATCCCATGATTTATGTGAAGGGCATTCTAACATAGCCCTCGATGCCCCCCCCCCAAAAAAAATAAATGCATTTTGAACAATCTATTTCGTGGGAGGGAATGCTGTTGGCTTTCTGCGGAATTTTCTCTCCTTTTTTTTTTTTTTTCTTTTTTTGCCGGCACCACGTACTTTGCAACATATGGTGGACATTAAAAAAAAAAAAAAAAAAAAAAGCTTTCCTTGGCGATTCCATCACGGGACCTTTATGTTTTATTTAAGAAAAACATTATTATTATTATTTTTTTTTTTCCAGGGAGCAAAGCACAATGCCCACGTAGGACATGCGAGGGGGCTCTTTTCTCCGGAGGCCGCTTTGCACCGACCATGGACGGCTCTCTTCCTGCTCCGCCACGAACCCATATTAGACACTCGCAGGGAGCCGGTTCCTGCGTTAATTCGGGTCCCCAGGACTTAATCTTGGGGGCGTCTCCTCGTCTCCACTCTCCCTTCTGGCCCAAGGGCGTCCGATTTCCTTCCCGCCCGTGCGCGCGCCCCCGACCCCGGCCCGGGGCCTCCCCGTTTTTTGACGCGCGAGTCCCGGAGACGTTCGCAAACCCCTCGCCCCAAACCCGGCTCCAAATCGCTTCCTTTTTCTCTCCGGTTTCAAAAGGCGGCGGAAACCGAACTGAGTCCAGCTCGCGCCCACAGCCAGCGAGCACTCGCTTCTTGGGGAGACGGAGCCCCCCCCCCGCCCCCCGGGCCGGAAGCTTCTGGAAAAAGCGACTGGCACCCGCGGGGATGGGGGGGGTGGTCCCAGGCCTCCCCTGGGGCGCCCGGGGCGCTGTCCTCGCTGGACCCGGGTTCGAGGCTGCCTCGCTTCCCCGTCCGGCCGGCGCCCCGGGCGTTTGGGACCAGGACGCATCTGTCTGTCTGCTCCGCGCGCCCGCAGACGAGCCTCCCCCGGCGGCTCCGGGGCCCCGTCCACCTGCCCCCAAAGGCGCAAGCGGGTGGTTTCCACCCCACTGGGGGTCGCTCCCAAGGAAGGCGGGTGGAACCGGGACCCCCGGGGCGGCCTCTGCGCTCCGGCTGACGGTTCCCCATTCGCCACTGCCTTCCTTCCCGCTGCGACGACTTTAGAAAAAAAAAATAAAAAATTCCAGGAAAGGCACTTTCACCCTCTAGGAGGCAGGCATTAATTAATTGGCCAATTTGTGCAGCAGAAATGGCCGCCCCCCCCCCCCCCATTCCCCAGCCCCAAACCGCCACCTCCCCAGGGGCTGCCCTGGAGCCGAACTTGCCCCGCGGGGAACAGACTCAAGTTGCTGCGCCAACCGCACCGTCCGGACAGACAGCTCGTCCCCGCGTGGGAGCGTTGGGGCGCCGGGGGGGCCCCCCAATACTGCTTGGGGCCCAACGTGCCCATCGCGGACGCCCCCCGCGGCCCTGGGGTCCCTGAGCAGCCTCGTTAGGGGGGTCACGGCCTGTTCGCCCCCCAACACACGCACACTGCGCCCCCCGCCCCCCCGCAGTCACTGTCGGGCATCTGAACCCGCTTTCCCGGACGGGTGGGTCCTGTCACTCGTCAGGGCCTTGTGGACGAGGGGGCCCCACCCCGCTCATGAGACGCCCGCGCTGACCGCCCAGGGTTGCCCGTGGGGGTCTCGGGGTGACCCCTGCCCCGCGCCGCGGGGTCCCATCGCCGGGGAAGCCGGGGGAGGGCGGAGAACAGGGCGTCCCGGGGGCCCGAGCGGGAGGGGCGGAGATCTGGGGGGCGCAGCTCGGCTAATTGGGGAGCGGAGGCGCCCGAGAGCGGGGGAGGGGCCCCGGGCGACGGGGGAGGGGCGCGCGCGCTCCAGCCCGGCCTCTGCACCCGCGGGCGCAGCCTCCTGGCCTCGGGCGCAGCTCGCGGCGAGAGGGCTGAGCTCGACCCGCTGGACACCCGCCAGGAGCCCGCCTCGCCGCTCGCGCCCCCCCACTCCTGCCGCCAGCGCCACCGCGCATGGGGGGGGGAAGGGGGTGCGCACCGGGCGGGGGGTACACGGGCCAGGGGGTGCGCATGGGGCAGGGGGCAGCGCACGGGATGGGGGGTCGCACGGGGTAGGGGGGCGCACGGGGCGGGGGGGGACACGGGGCAGGGGGACGCGAACCGGGAAGAAGGACGTGCACCGGGATGGGGGGCGCACGGGGTGGGGGGGCCATGGGTCAGGGAGACACGCACGGGGTAGGGGGGCGCACGGGGCGGGGGCGGGGACACGGGGCCGGAGGACACGCACGGGGCACGGGGTGCGAACCCGGGAGGGGGTCCCGAACCCAGGATGGAGATCCACAGGGGGTTCGCCCACAGGGAAGGGGGCGCACACGGGGCGGGGGGCGCACCGAGGAGCGGGGCCCGCAGGGGTGGGGGAAGGGAGCGGGGCGTCCCCAGCAGCCGCCGCGCGCGCGGGCGTCTGCAGAGGTCAAGGGTCACGAGTTCGCGTCCAGGGTCAGGACAGACGCAGGACTTGAAGCCGCTTGGCCGTTTGGAGGCCTGGGCTCCGGTCCTGCCGCGTCCGTGGCGGAGAAGGGCGCGTCCTGGATTCACTTCATTCATTCGTTCATGCTTTCATTCATTCATTCCCCACCTCTGTGTGGGGTCCCCGGGCCCCCCAGGCCGGCCCCGCCCAGATGACTTCCCACAACGTCTTGAGACCCCCTCACTCCCCCCCGGGCCGCGTCCTCGTCCTCCTGGCATTGAGTGGCTGACCCGGATCCCCAGGCGTCTCCACCCGCCCGACCCGTCCACAAAACCACCCTTTTCCAGCCCCGTGACAGGCGGAGGGGTCCACACCCTCCCCACCCCCGCCAGCACCCGTGTCTCCTCCCAAGACAAAAGGGACTTTGCAGACATCCTTAGGGTTTCCAGCCTTAAAATGGGAGATCATCCTGCCTCACCTGGAAGGGCCCTGTGTGATTTTCTTTTTTTCTTTTTGAGGAAGATTGGCCCTGAGCTAACATCTGCTGCCCATCCTCCTCTTTTTTTTTTTTTTTTTTTTTTTTGCTGAGGAAGACTGGCCCTGAGCTAACATCCGTGCCCATCTTCCTCTCCTTTATACATGGGACGTCCACCACAGCATGGCTTGACAGGCGGGGCCGTGTCCACACCCCGGGCCCACAACCCCGAGGAGCTGAATTCAGCCAACAACCTGGATGAACCTGCAAGCCGCGTCTTCATCAGAGGCCCACTCCACTCAACCCCTGGATTTGGGCCTTGGGAGGCCCTGAGCGGAGGACACAGCCCAGCCCCCCACCTAGTACTTGGACCTCTGACCCCACACACAACTGTGAGATGGTCAGTGGACACCCTGTGCAGCCGTGACGTGCTGACCATTGGTCACACCTGCAAAGGGTCTTCCAGGGCGGGAGGGGCGCCATGGGGGACGTGGGGCGGGAGGTCTGGCTGGTGCTTCCACCACCTCCCTCTGGCTGCCAGATGGAAGGGGAGCCGGGGTGGAGGTAGGGAGCCCACCGTCCATCGGGGATGCGACTGAGGACGTCCCCGTTGGACGCGATGGTGGCCCAGAGACGTCGGGGGCCATGATTCCTGGAGGTGGGACCAACGGGACTCCCTTTTATGTTGAAAATGAAGCACAAAAAGGAAAAGGAGAATGGACATCATTTACCAAGATGGCGGACCACATGAGGGAGGTGTCCGGGGTGGGCGAGCTGTTGCCCGTTTGGGGTTTGCGTCGTGTGCAACATCTCCGGCGTCTGAAATGTTGGGAATTCGGGTGGCTTGGTGAGTCTGGGGTCAAGAAGAGACCACGGTTCGAGACACTCGATTGGCTTGGGAACCACTTGGAGGAGGCCATTGGGCGGGCGACATCGATGCGCGTAGAGAAGAGGAGACGTCCATCGACTGACCCTCGGTCACTCTGACAGTAGGATCGCAACACGGTCGGGATGTAGCAAATTGAACCCAAAATGTAGCTACAGTGAAAGGATAGCACATTGCACCCAAGAGGAGACGACCCCAGAAATGCAAGGTCGCACCAACACGAAGTCAACAGTTAGTCATTCAACAGTGTTTCCGGGTTCCTTGCCGTTGCTCTGGTTTCCAGCTGACCTGAAAAGTCTGGGGTCCCCGGGGGGCCCGGCCGTGGGGACCCGGATTAACCGCCTCGGAGGGGCCAACACTGCACGTCAGCTGTGGGGCAGGACCCCCCTGGACTTCCTCCCTCCGCACCAGCAGGGAGCGGCTCTTCCCTTCCACCCGGACGGCCTTTCCTGACAAAGACCCGCAACGGGCTCCTTACGTGTCCGCTGGCCCCGCTGAAGTGGCCCGCAGGCCACACGGGGTGTCTCCACCTCGGAACGGCTGACCTTCGGGGTCAGATCACTCCGCGGTGGGGCGGCTGCGCTGTGTGTCATGGGGCGTCTGCTGTGTCGCTGGTCTACACCCGCTAGATGCCTGTTCCCTCACTTCCAAGTGGGGCGACCAAGAATGTGTCCACGTGGTGCCCCTTGTCCTGTGGGGACGGGCACGTTCATCCCAGGTTTAGAGTCACAAAGACAAATGGAGAGAGACTGAGAGCAAGATGGTGGACGGACAGGTTGATGAATGGTTGGGAAGGAAGGTGGATCAATGAAGATTATAGATAGATAGATACAGGGATGGATGGATGGATGGATAGATGGATAGATGGATGGATAGATGGATGGATGGACGGATGGATGGATGGATGGATGGATGGATGGGTGGATGGATGGATGGATGGATAGACGGATGGATGGATGGATAGACGGATGGATGGATGGATGGATAGATGGATGGATAGATGGATGGGTGGATGGATGGATGGATGGGTGGATGGATGGATGGATGGATAGATGGATGGATGGATGGATAGATGGATGGATGGATGGATGGATGGATGGATGGATGGATGGATAGACGGATGGATGGATGGATGGATGGATGGATGGATGGATGGATGGATGGATGGATAGATGGATGGATGGATGGATGGATGGATGGATGGATGGATAGATGGATGGATGGATGGATGGATGGATGGATGGATGGATGGATAGATGGATGGATAGATGGATGGATGGATAGATGGATGGATGGATGGATGGATGGATGGATGGATGGATGGATAGATGGATGGATGGATGGATGGATGGATGGATGGATGGATGGATGGATAGATGGATGGATGGATGGGTGGATGGATGGATGGATGGATAGACGGATGGATAGACGGATGGATGGATGGATAGATGGATGGATGGATGGATGGATGGATGGATGGGTGGATGGGTGGATGGATGGATGGATGGATAGATGGATGGATGGATGGATAGATGGATGGATGGATGGATGGATGGATGGATGGATGGATAGATGGATGGATGGATAGATGGATGGATGGATGGATGGATGGATGGATGGATGGATGGGTGGATAGATGGATGGATGGATGGATAGATGGATGGATGGATGGATAGATGGATGGATAGATGGATGGATGGATAGATGGATGGATGGATGGATGGATGGATGGATGGATGGATGGGTGGATAGATGGATGGATGGATGGATAGATGGATGGATGGATGGATGGATGGATGGATGGATGGATGGATGGATAGATGGATGGATGGATGGATAGATGGATGGATGGATGGATAGATGGATGGATGGATGGATGGATGGATGGATAGATGGATGGATGGATGGATGGATGGATGGGTGGATGCATAGATAGACAGATGATAGAAGATAGATAATAGATGATTAGCCAGCTACCTAGATGATTGATAAATGAATAAATAAGTGACAGGTTGATAGATGACGATGATAGATATATAGATACAGAGATGATGCATAGGTTGATTGATAGATAGCCAGACGGTTGGATGATAGATAGAAAGATAGATCAATGGGTGTGTATGATAGGTGATAGGTAGACGGTCGATCAGTAGGTGGAGATGATCGATAGTCTGTCATGGAAAGGCGTTATTAACCTTCGGGCTGGCCCACTCTCTGTGCTGGGCCGTCCTGTGCACTGTGGGGAGTGGAGCAACCTCTCTGGTCTCCACCCTCCGATGCCAGGACCCGCCTCCCCAACGGCGACAGCACTCTCCAGCCACATCCCGACGTCCCCTGGGGAGACCCCCCACGTCCCCCACCTCGATCCCCCCGTTTTCTCACAGCCCGCCCAACAACCCCGTGCGTGCGCGTTACTCCCACAGAAGTAACAGTACCGGCGCCGGCTGTGCGCATGCTCTGTGCGGGGCACGACCCCCGGAGCGCCCCCCACCTCCTTTCAGCCCCTCGGAACGACCCCAAAGGGTCCCAAAACCACCCTCGCTTTACAGAAGCGCAAACGGAGGCGCCTGCTCGCTCAGCACCCGGAGCTCGAGACGGGCCCGGGGAGCGACGCAACCGGCCCGTTTAAAACCCCGTTTAACAAAAATCGCCGGAGGCCGCAAACCCGGGCTCCGGGTTACGCACTGCGGCCTCGTTACGACGCATAACGGGTCTGATTGTCCCCTCCCACCCGGTTCCCGCGCGCCCTGGTGACATGCGCGGTGACAGTTGGCACCTTCGTGACACAAACGCTCACCGTTTGCCCCGCGATGCTCGGGGACCATAAAGGGCTTCTGGACGCTGGCAGCCCTCGGACGTCAATCAAACCCTCCAGATCTTCTGCGCTTCCGTGACTTTCCCAGGCCGGCGAACAGGGGTGGGCCTGGACAAAGCGGTTGCCGGAAGAAAAAAAAAGGCACTTACTAAAGCCCGTTCTGGGGCGTTTTCCCACAAAAGCTCCAAAAGTGGAGACGCGAGCATGCTTTTGGGTCCCCGAAGGCGGCCTTCCCAGGACCCAGGCCCAACGGCAGACAGAGCACCATGCAATTCGGTCCAGAGGATGATTATGTTTTCTCATCCTGGCAACTGAGGGGTCTCAGGGGCCACAGGACCGTCTCCCTGAGCCCCGAGACATCCACACCCCATCAGATGGTTTGCCTTATGGGATGCTGAATCCGACGGGATATTATCTTTCTTTTCTTTTCTTCTCTCTCTCTTTTTTTTTTTTTTTTTTTTTGCTGAGGAAGATTGGCCCTGAGCTAACATCTGTTGATAATCTTCCTCTATTTTTTTTATTTTTCTCCCCAAAGCCCCCCAGTACATAGTTGTATATATTTTAATTGTGGGTCCTCAGCATGGCCTGATGAGTGGTGCCATGTCCACACCCGGGACCCAAACCTGCGAAATCCCGGGCCGCCGAAGCAGAGCTCGCAAACTCAACCACTCAGCCATGGGGCCGGCCCCTGAGGGGCTATTTTACAAGCCCTTCTAACTCCCCACATAAAAGAAAAATTCTCCAAGCGTCGGCCATCAAAGAGGCAAATAACCGATTCGTGTAAGTTTCTGCACAGAGACGCACAGCCTTTACCCCACGGCTGCCCAGCACATCCCACCTGGAATCTTCTCCACGTTTGAAGCGGATGCGGGTCTTGACCTGTTAAAGTTTTAAACACTGGTAGGTGAGCACGTGTGCAAACGCTCAGAGCCCCGGCTTCCCTTAGAAATTCGAACATCTGCCCGCGGATAAGCACCCGGACAAGCGCCTGCAGGGTTCAGGGTTTGAGCTAAAATTGGTTTTTTGGAGCCTCACCCGGCTCAGCTGTGCCCACCTGCACCCCGGTGTCAGCTCGTCCTTTGGGGGCCCCCAGCGAGTTCCCGGGACCCGGGGATCCTGTGCATTTTTGGAAGTGTGAATTGCTTTTCCAGCTCCGTGCTGTTTGGCGGATGATGATCGGCTCCCTGTGATCGGCGGATGGACGCTGGAGGGAGCTTCCAGGTCCTGAAGGTGGACGGTGGGTTGGAAAAGGCTATTTTTATCCCTTATCTGCCTGTCATGCCATGCTGTGGCAGGCACCCTATATATAAAGTTGAGGAAGATGGGTACTGATGTTAGTTCAGGGCCAGTCTTCCTCAGCAAAAAAAAAAAAAAGAAAAAAGAGGAAGACTGGAAATGGATGTTAGCTCAGGGCCAGTCTTCCTCAGCAAAAAAGAGAGAGGAAGATTGGCAATGGATATTAGCACAGGGCCAGTCTTCCTCAGCAAAAAAAGAGAGAAGGATTGGCAGCCAATGTTAGGTCAGTGCCAGTCTTCTTCACTAAAAAAAAAAAAAAAAAAAAAGAGGGAAAAAGAGGAAGAGGGGAACGGATGCCAGCTTAGGGCCAGTCTTCCTCAGCAAAATAAAGAGAGATCGAAACCCAGTAGCTCCAGACTCGGCCACCTTAAAACTAGTTAAATTTGCCCGGCCTACGACCTCTGGGCAAAAACATTGCAAATGAGGTGAAAATCGCGCGGATCCCTAATTTGTCATTTTCTTTCTCTCGGTGACACGGGCCTGGTTCCCTTCGGAACCCATTTGCGTGAGGCCGAGTTCAGAGGCCCCCTCGACCGACACCCCAAATTTTCCAGGGGCCCCGTCACCCTTCTAATTCATCCCCGGACATCATTTCTATTCATCGCTTCAGATTTCTCAGCTGTGGAGACGAGACCCCCATTAATTTTTCCAGTGAAGCACCAATATTTTTATCCCTACTAGTTGGATACTTTTGATACATTGTTGCTTTTAGTGTTTTTCTTAGTTCATTGTTTCTTCTTGCTGTTTTGTCATTTATTATTATTTTTTTGTTGAGGAAGACTGGCCCTGAGCTAACATCTGCTGCCAATCCTCTTCTTTTTTTTTTTTTTTTTTTTTGCTGAGGAAGACTGGCCTTGAGCTAACATCTGCTGCCAATCCTCCGCCTATTTTATTTTTTGCTGAGGAAGACTGGCCCTGAGCTAACATCCATGCCCATCTTCCTCTACTTTATATGTGGGACGCCTACCACAGCATGGCATGACAAGTGGTGCCATGTCCACACCCGGGATCCGAAACTTCGAACCCCGGGCCGGCCCCAGAAACACCCTTATTTAAGGATAAATTCACGAGAATTGAGTATCACGATTGAAACAGACAGGAATTATCAACGACTCAGGCGATAATAAGGAAACGATCAGCGTTTTAAGTGCACAGACGACCAAGTGCATCTTGATCCTATTTGCACAAACCCCCCCCCCCACCGCACACAACGCCCCGTGTGGATCACGTGCGCCCACTTTTGCCCCTCAGCCAGAAAATAAGTACAAATCCTAAAAGACACGCTGAACGAACGTCAGGAAAAATGCTGTTTTTTTCATCGACTCCACGTAGCTGTCCCTCAACCCTGAGATTTTTAGGAATTTACTCCAAGAAATTTCTGCGACTTTTTCCAACCCCGTGACAGCTCGGTTCTCTCCCCGTTTTCAAAGAGAAACGGTGCTTCCCGTGGGTTTCACCCACAGACTCAAAGGACCGTCAGAGAGTCAGTTTAGCATCCGGCCTCGACTCCACGGGGATTGGGCGGGGTGGGGGTGCCTAACACTTATAATTAGGATTTTTTTTTAAAAAACCCCACAAAATCTGGGTATAATGTCCATCCATACACGGGCAGCACTTAAAATTTCAGACCCCGTGTTCCCAGGAAAATGGGCGCGGGAATCAGAGAACCACCTTTTGCAGAAATTAAAAAACAGAGCCGCCCCTTCTTAGGGTCAGGCCCCTCGGAAAAGACCCAAAGAGCTTTGAGAACCCTGGGGGCCCCACGGCTGCCCTGGATACCCCCCCCCCAGGTGCCCCACATGCCACTCGGCTGCCGACGGACATCCCTTAAAAACCATAGTCAGGGGCCGGCTGGGTGGTTCACTAGTTAAGTTTGCACGTTCCGCTTTGGCGGCCTGGGGTTCGCGGGTTCGAATCCCGGGTGTGGACGTGGCACCGCTTGTCAAGCCATGCTGTGGTAGGCGTCCCACATATAAAGTAGAGGAAGATGGGCATGGATGTTAGCACAGGGCCAGACTTCCTCAGCAAAAAAGAAAAAAAAAAAAGAGGAGAATTGGCAGCAGATGTTAGCTCAGGGCCAATCTTCCTCAGCAAAAAAAAAAAAAGGAGGATTGGCAGCAGATGTTAGCTCAGGGCCAATCTTCCTCAGGAAAGGAGCGACCCGCTGTGCCGCCTTCATTTCCGCCTTTGAATTTAGGAAAACAGACAAATCCCAGGCAGGGACCCCAGCACCCCACCGAGCAAAACCTGGCCTTGTTCCCTCACGTCCGCCAGAGCCTCACCCATCAATTAAAATGGCAGCGTCGCCCGGGGGTCGCTCACCGTCTGCCCCGCAGGGAATTGAGCCGCGTCCCTGTCAGACGAGGAGAAAAGTCCGGGCACCCCCACCGCCTGCAGCGTTTTGAGTTTTAATGGCCCTGCCCCACCACTGACGGCACATTTAACTCTTCCTGACTATTTTCCATGGCGTGATTTACAGGGCACAACACCCTTCACGGCTGGGGGGCGATTAACTCGTCCTCACTCAGTCATCAGTGTCACAGGACCAACTCAGACGGGGCCGGGGTGGTGACGGGCCGGCCGGGGCTCGGTGGGGAGCCCCCCTCCCCGAAAAAAATCGCAGGTTTTCAATTTGGGAGCATCCAGGTCACTCTCCTGGAAGAAAACGGACCAACTTAATCTCGGCCTCAGTTTCCCCACCTTGATCTCACCACATTCTGCGTTGGCCAGTTCAGCTTTTGCAAAACGCATCTTTCTTTTGTTGAAGAAGATTAGCCCTGAGCTAACTGCTGCCAATCCTCTTCTTTTTCTTTTCCTTTTTTTTTTTGCTAAGGAAGACTGGCCCTGAGCGCACATCCGGGCCCATCTTCCTCTGCTTTATCTGTGGGACGCCTGCCACAGCATGGCGTGAAGCCTGGCGCTTCAGCCGGGGTCGTCATTTAACTATTTAAATCTTCTGCAAAAACGCAACGGCCAGCGTTTTGAAGAAGAAGCAGGCGTGGGATGTTGGCAACATTGTTCCCTCCGCAGAGAGAACCTCAGCCCGTCTCTGAGGAATCCGGGGCCCCCAGACCACCCGACCCCATGGGCACCCGGGAGCCGTCTCCCTCTCGACCCCCATTTCGGCGGTTGGCGGACGAACCATCACTGTCGAAACGTCTCGAGTCCGGTCCCAACGTGTCGACGCCGCCGGGACGCTCAGCGCTGGTGGAACAGAAAAAAATGCAGCCTCGGCGTCACCTGTCAGCCCGTCTCCGTGCCGGGTGCGCGGCCTCGCTAATGAGTTTCACACTCGTGTCACACGCCGTTTTTTTTTTTTTTTCCTCCCAGAGAGCAGACTGCTCAGGAAAGAGAGAGGCCGTGAAGGGCTGCATGGCGTGATCTCGGGTCCCCAATTTGGACCAGGATGCGTTTGGTGCCCGTTTCTGCAGATTTGTGGGACACCAGACACGGGGCGGGGAGCTGAGGACCCCTGGACACGAGACGCCCGCAGAGATCCCTCGGTCCACGCAGCGGGGCAAATCCACATCTTACAGCATCACGTTGTGTGGACTCCCGTGTTCAAGGCCCACATCCCCTGTTGTCCCCAATCCCGGCGTCCCGCTCAACCCTGGCCGGCCTTCCCGGGTTCATACATGTTCATCCACGCACGTCGAGTCCGTTTACAGACGAATCCACACAAAAAAAAACAAAAACAAAAAACAAAAAAACGCTCACCGTTTTCGGGAAACAGAAAGGCCAAAGGGAAAAAAAAAAAAAACTTCCTTGGAAATAATCATAAAACTACTTTTCCTGGTCTCCCGACAGCTGAGGGGCACGTTGCCATGGAAACGGCTTTCCTTGGCGCGGCGGCTCCCCGGCCCGAGGGTCTCGGGTGGTCCGTCTGCCCGGCTCCTCGGCCCCGCGCGCGCATCACGCCTCGCCCGTCAGCCGCGGCTCCTGAAATGTGTCAGAAAACATTATCGGGAGTGGAAGGCCCGGCCTGGCGGATCCCCGGGAACCCAGAGATAATCAGGTCCTCGGCGGCTGCCCAAGGGTGGGACGGGCGGGCGGCGGGGTGGGGGGGGGGCGCTCTGATTAGAGGTCAGCGACCCCAGGGTGGGGGGAGACCAGGCTGGGGAGCTGGGGGCCGGCCGGGCGGGCTGGGCTTCTCGGCTTTGACCCCCGGACACCTTGTTTCCATATCGTGCCCCGTCCTAATTCCACTTCGGCCCAATTGGTTACATTGTATCCGTTTTTTTTCCACCAGCCCCGGTTCCCCTGCTGCCAATTTTGCTACATTGTATCCTTTTCCCCCTTTTATTTCTGTCAGGTTTGTTACATTGTATGCCTTTCACCGCCTCAAATCGTCTGCCAGATTTGTTACATTGTATCCATTTCCCCAGCCCTAATTCCACTTCGGCCAAATTTGTTGCATTGTATCCATTTCAGCAGCCCTTTTTTCCTCTTTCTGCCAAATTTCTTACATTGTATCCATTTCATCAGCCCTTGATCCCCTGCTGCCAAATCGGTCACGTTGTATCCCTTTTCCCAGCCCTAATTCCTCTTCTGCCAATTTTGCTACATTGTATCCTTTTGCCCCTTTCAATGCCAAATTTGTTGCATTGTATCCATTTCCACAGCCCTTATTCCTCTTCTGCCAACTGTGCTGCATTGTATCCATTTCACCACCTCTTTTTCCCCCTTTGTGACAAATTTGTTACATTGTATCTGTTTCACCAGCTCTTTTCCCTCTTCCGCCAAATTTGCTACATTGTATCCTTCCACCAGCCCTTGTTCCCTTGCTGCCAAATTTGTTACCTTGTATCCATTTCATCAGCCCCTTTTCCTCTTCTGCCAAATTTGCTACATGGTATGCCTTTCACCAGCCCTAATTCTTCTTCCCCCGAATTTGCTACGCTGTATCCGTGACACAGCTGTTGCGCATTCACTTTACAGCCGCTAAAAATATTGCGGCTCCTCCTGCAACCCATTTGTTTCCATCTTTCCCCGGCAAGCGGACCCAGGATGCTAAGAATTAAGGAACGCTTCGGTGACAAAATTAACATTTGCGATCTGCAGGCGGCGATGTCTTCGTCCACAAACGATGCGGCTAGACATTGAGGAGAAGGAAAAAAAAAAAAGAGGAATTCCTTTTCAATGATCGTCCCCCGTATACGCGATGTCATATAATAACGAGAACAGATACGTACGTTCAAGTTTTGCACGAAACTCTCCCTCTGGGGTTGATTCCTACTAATTCTCATGGAGTTTCTCCATTTTATTATTAAAACCATAAAAAAAAAAAAAAACCACAAGTGTGATGAAACGGGACGGGCCCATCCCAGGTCTTCTGGGCCCTAAAAAGAAAGATGCTGTGCATGCAAATAGCATTTAGACGACGCTGTTTTTTCTGACTTTCAGCAATCGTCGGAGTCGAGAGCTTGGGGTACCACGAGCATGAAAATGAGGATGGTTTGGGGGGGTCTTTGCGGATGTTTTTTATTTTACCAACACCTCTCAAGGCAACGCCAGCTGATTTTTTGCATTGATTTCGGCCGCCTCGCGCGTGCGTCGAGTGTGGTTGGAGGTTGTGCAAACCCGTGGCTCTGGGCCCCGGGGAGACGAGGGGAGGGTGGGGGCCTGCCCGGGTCACGGGGTCACTGGGGGCTCTGACGCGGACACCCCTGGGACCCCCTGAGGCGCCGTGACCTGCTGACCCCCCGGGCGTCCCCAATTCACAGACGCGAGAAAGGTGCACGGAAAGCCAGATGCAATGAAACGAAAAACATACCCCCTTCCCGGGTAAAAAAAAAAAAAATGCAAGACCTAGTTTTCCTAAAATAAGTCAGAAATTCCGTATCTGCAGTAAAGTTAATTTCTGAGGCAGAAACAGGGAATCTAGAGGTCGTGCGAGAAATCGTACTTTTGCAAACGCGGCCGAGGAAAGAGGAAAACTCGCACGACGGACCCACAGGTTAGGGACACAAACAAAGAGCCAGGACGTGGCTACGAAAACACAGAATGTATGTGTCGTAATTGAGTGTGAGAATATGCGCGAGAATTTGTGAGATAGATTGGGTAGACGGAGGGCAGAAAAAAAAAAAGAATTTAGAAATTTTGTCTCGTCAATGATACAAATACATACGAGAATTTCCACAGGTAAATATCCACAAGAATTCGGTGTAAGAACGGGTAGAATTTATTCTGGATGCTACGTAGACACAGTGTACAGAATTTAGCAATTTTTGTATCGTAAGTGGTACAAATATGTATGAGAATTTGCACACGTAAACATGGATAAGAACTTAGTAATTTTGTATCATAAATGGTGCAAATATGTATGAGAACTTACGTATGCGAATATGGACAAGAATTTAGCAATTTTGTAACATAAGTGGTACAAATATGTGTGACAACTTACCTATGTCACTATGTATAAGAATTTAGCAATTTTGTATCTAAATGATACAAATATGTCTGACAACGTACCCATGTAAATATGTATAAGGATTTAGTAAATTCGTATCATGTAAGAGAATTTACGTATGCAAATATGCGCAAGAATTTAGTAATTTTGTATCATTAATGGTACAAATATGTACGCGAACTTACATATGTGAATATGTGTAAGAATTTAGTAATTTTGTATCTAAATGGTACAAATATGTACGCGAACTTACATGTGTGAATATGTACAAGAATTTAGCAATTTTGTATCATAAATGGTACAAATATGTGTGACAACTTACCTATGTAAATATGCATAAGAATTTAGTAAATTCGTATCATGTAAGAGAATCTACATAGGTAAATATGTGCAAAAATTTAGTAATTTTGTATCTAAATGGTACAAATACATATGAGAACTTACATGTGTGAATATGCGCAAGAATTTAGTAATTTTGTATCATAAGTGATACAAATACGTAGGAGAACTTCCATCCATAAATATGTATAAGAATTTAATAATTTTGTATCATAAATGGTACAAATATGTGTGACAACTTACCTATGTCACGATGTATAAGCATTCAGTAAATTTGTATCATAAATGATACAAATATGTAAGAGAACTTACGTATGTCAATATGTACAAGTATTTAGTAATTTTGTATCATAAAATGAACGGTTCGAGGCTCTCCCAAGACGGCACAGCAGCCGTAAGCGGAAACACTGGTACGTTTTGCTTTGTAAAACTTTAATGCTTCTGTGTAAAAAACAACCCTCCATCACACGATGAAAAGGCTGTCGGCCCTGCGGGAAGAGGATTTGCAAGACGTACATAGAAAGGGTTAATTTTCTTCGCACACAAAGAATTCCTACATTTTCGGGGAGAAAAAAATCGTGTCAAAAAAAAGCCACAAAAGGCGAGAACAGTTTTGAGAAAAAGAAGCACACGTGTTTGTGAAAACCGTGACCGAGAAGCTCAAAGTCGGGAAAATACGGTTTTAGACCATCGTCCCCAAGTGGAGGGACCGCTTTGTGCTTCTCGGACCGGCGGGGACGGTGCAGCCTGAGGACGGGCGGGGCCCCAGGGCTCGGGGAACTTGACCTCCACCGCGGTGTGGACCTGGGTGTCAACGGGCACAGCTTTTCCCCGGAGGACAAATCCACTTTGCTGTTTGACGCAGCCACCTCCCCGCTCCTCCCTCTGCAGGTGCTCGTCTGCAGGGACACACGTCCACACCTCTGGGGGACGAGGGTGTCGAGGGCACCCCGGTGGCCATGCTGAAAATTCAGGAGGAGCTTCGTGTCCACCCACAGAGGACTGGACTACATTTTCTGATTTGTTTGTGGAATACTATGCAGCCAAGAACAAGGATACAGGAGACCAGAAACTTTGTGGTTTGTTCGTGGAATACTATGCAACCAAGAACAAGGATGTGGGAGACCAGAAGCAGGTCTACACCCCAGCTTGTCTACACGTGAAAACTCTGTCTCTCCCCACCTCCTTCTTCTCATTTTCTGAACTGAATCATCGATTGGACCCTGCTCCTGTGGGATGTTTGGCTCATTCCCCTCGACACCTTGACAGAGTCCAGGAGTCTGAGGTCAAGGGTCACAGGGCCACACTCCCTCCGGAGGCTCCCGGGGAGGGTCCCTCCTGCCTCTTCCAGCGTCCGGGGCTTCAGGGTCCCTGGGCTGGTGGCCGCCTCCCTCCCGTCTCTGCCTCCATCCTCACGGGGCTGCTCCTCTGCGTCTGCGTCTCCTCTTCTGTCTCTGATGATGACGCTGTCCTTGGATTCAGGGCCGCCTCCTCCAGGAAGCCCTCCTCTCCATCCTTGATTCAGGGCCACCTCCTCCAGGAAGCCCTCCTCTCCATCCTTGATTCAGGGCCGCCTCCTCCAGGAAGCCCTCCTCTCCATCCTTGATTCAGGGCCGCCTCCTCCAGGAAGCCCTCCTCTCCATCCTTCCCTTCATCACACCTGCAAAGACCCCATTTCCAAATAAGGCCCATTCTGAGGTCCTGGGGTCACGACTCAGCGTATGTTTTTGGGAGGCCACCCTTCAGTCCATCCACGCACCTTCCTTCCTCCCACACCCAGGGCCAGTCTTCCTCAGCAAAGAAAAGAGGAGAATTGGCCGCAGATGTTAGCTCAGGGCTAATCTTCCTCACCAAAAAAAAAAAAGGCAAATTACTCGATATAAAAAAAAAGATGGCGGCATCCCCCCAGGGGACATTCTTTACAGTCGGACTTTTGTGGATGATTTTTGTGTTTTTTTGGCGGGAGGACCTGGCCATCAGGGAGTGTCGTGCTGTCTCCATCATCCTGGAAAACTGCCACCGAAATAAGAAATTCTGCTGACGGGGAGACTCCGGGGGAGAAAGTGGCCAGAACAGAAATGATTTTCTCTTTTCCTCCCCCATCACCTCCTCCAACACCCCAAGGAGCCGCCAGACCCACAGCCGGGCGGACACCTGCCTCGAAGTCTGAAGAGAGACGGCCAAACAGATGGGGTCACGTTTCTGCTCCACGTGTGTTTGCTGATTGACACTAAACCGATGAGAATCCCTCTGAAATTTAGACCAGGCTCTCAACTGGGAGAATTCGCTTCTGGCCGCCCTGACGAGCCATTTTTCGGTCAATTCTGAAGCAGATGATCGGTGCCAGGGGCCGGAGGAGGGCGGTGGGGCCTGCTCGTGGGCCCAACGTTACCGCTCGGGGTCACGAGAACGTTCTGAAACCAGACAGAGGTGTTGGTTGCACCGCTGTGGGCGTGCACAATGCACACTGTGTGCTTTAAAATGGTGAATTACGCGGGATGCGGATTTCATGACGATTAAAAAAAAAAATCAATGATTCTCAAGAAATAAAAATAAAAACTTTGGGAGACGGTGAAACGACCCGTGGTTGCTGGGGGCTTCGGGGAGAGGGGGATAAATAGGTGGAGGAAAGGGGATTTTTAGGGCAGCGAAACTACTCTACACAATAAAATAATGGTGGGTATGCGGCATTATCCATTTGTCTAAACCCATAAAGTGTCCGACAGCGAGATGAACGCTCATGGAGACCGTGGACTTTGCTTAATAACGTGTGTCCAGATCAGCTCATCGTGGCAACAACTTTCCTTCATGACGTTGCAACAAGGTGTCAGTCTCATCATTGCAACAGGGTTTCCCTCCCATGTTGCAACAGTGCATCTCACCTATTGTTGCAACAATGTCTTGTATCCATGATTGCAACAACGTGTCACACCCGTCATTGCAATTGGCCGCACTCATCAATAGGATAATGCGTCCCTTCCACCTTTGCAGCAATGTGTCCCTCTCATCATTGCAACAGTGTTTCCCTCCATGGTGCTGACAATGTCACACCCATCATTGCAATAATGCGTCTCACCTATTGTTGCAACAATGTCTTGTATCCATCATTGCAACAATGTACCACACCCGCCATTGCAACTGGCCACACTCATCAATAGGATAATGTGTCCCTCTCATCATTGCAGCAAATGTGACCCTCCCGTCATTGCAACAATGTCTCTCTCCCATCGTGGCAACAATGTGTCACACCCGTCATTGCAATCGGCCGCACTCATCAATAGGATGATGCCTGCCTCTCATCACGGCAACAATGTTTCCTTCATGACCTTGCAGCAATGTGTCCCTCCCATGTTGCAACAATGCATCTCGCCATCACTGCAACAATGCACGGCAGCCGTCGTTGCAACAACGTTTTGCACGCTCAACGCCATAATGCATCGCACCCCTCGTTGCAACAAGGTTTCGCACGCACGCACAGCGTTAATCCCAGGGCGCACCGCGTGCAGGGGGGCGTGCTTGACGGGCTACGTGGGAACTTCCTCTACTTTCCCCTCGGTGTTTTCATAAATCTAAAACAGCTCAACCCAGATAAAGCCTATTTTTACAAAAACAGCCAAACCCAGACAAACAAAACAAAGCCGCTTTGGGAAAGGCAGATGTGGCCGGGGTTTCACACGCCTCGAGCACCCGGGGGACCTGCCGTCCCCTGACACTCGGGGGGACCCGGGACTCCCCACTTGGGGCCCTGGAAGTTGTTGTCCCCCGAGACGCCCCTCAGCCCCGGGCGGATGGGGGTGTTGGAGATTTTTAAATCTCTGTCCCACCGAGGAAAGCCAAGAACGACCCCTTACACGCGGTGCACGCCGGGTAATTTTGGGTAATTTGAGTGCAAACGGCAGAGGCATCTGCCCCCCACCCCCGGGGCCGCCCCGCATGTGCCCTCTCCCCAAAGAGGTGTTCGCTCGTCTGCAAGGACTGGATCTCATTAAGCGCACTTTGCAAAAAAAAAAAAAAGCGGAAAAAAAAAAAAGAGGAAAAAAATAAAAAAAAGGTATTTGGTTCCCAGCCTATTCTTCGTGTCAGAGAAAATTGTATGTGGGGCAGACGCGCCTGCAAAAAAAAAAAAAAAAAAAAAAAAATCCCCCAAATCAGCATTTCCCAAAGAGGGGTCACGTCCCGGGGCCGCCGAGGAGGAGAAACCGGAGCGGACGGCGTCCACCTGGGCCGCGTAGACGCGCCCCGCCTCCGGATTCAACCCCGTTAATAGACGCCCCCGGGGGGGGGGAGCGTTAATGGCAGGAGACGGGGGGGAGGTCCGGGGGCGCAGCCAGGTGTCTGCCCCCCAGTTTGGGGAGGGAGGTGACCCCGCGACCCCAGGAGGGTCCCCCCCCACGGTTTCGGAGCCCCGACCCCGCGCGCTGCGGTTCTGCAGCCCACTCGGTTCCATGCAAACGGGGTTGTGGGAGGCGGGGGGGTGGAGACGCGGAAGGTCTGGGGGTCCCGGGGTCCCCGGGTGGGGCTGGAGCTCATTAGGGCCCGAGGGGGGCCGCAGAGGAGGGTCCGCGACGGCCGACGGAGGGGCCCGCGGACACACCTGGCGGGCGGGGGGGGGGGGCTGCGGCCCCTCCCGGATGCGTCTTTGGGGAAGAAGAGACGAATTTGCACCTTTTCCCCGGCGGAGAAGCCGTGATGTCCTAATTACTGCGGGGCAGGGGGTGGAGGGGTCGGGGGGACGACCAGGCCTGGTTTCTGTCCCCCCCACCCACCGCCCTCCTCCTTCCTCGCGCGCCTTTAATAAAATCTTGCTCCACACCACTGGAATTTTGTTTTGTTTTGTTCTGAGGAAGATTGGCCCTGAGCTAACATCACCTGCTAATCCTCCTTTTTTTTTTTTTTTTTTTTTTGGCTGAGGAAGACTGGCCCTGAGCAAACATCCGTGCCCATCTTCCTCTACTTTCTATGTGGGACGCCTACCACAGCATGGCTTGCCAAGCGGGTCCATGTCCACACCCGGGATCCGAACCAGGGAACTCCGGGCCCCCAAAGTGGAATGTGCACGTGTACCCGCTGAGCCACCGGGCCGTCCCCATACGGCAATTTGCCATTTTGGTTTCCGTGGTCACTTTCTGCTCAGAAAAAAAAAATAGTGCAAAAAAAAAAACCTTTTGCACAACTT
The DNA here is from genome assembly GCF_041296265.1 of Equus caballus. Lineage (NCBI taxonomy): Eukaryota > Metazoa > Chordata > Mammalia > Perissodactyla > Equidae > Equus > Equus caballus. The sequence continues at coordinate 226,816 of NC_091715.1, read as the reverse complement.
TCTGGGGACTCTGTTTCGCTCAGAAAGTCGATCAACTATTGGCCGCCTCAAAACTGTCACGTGGATCTGATCCTCCCTAACGGTCATCTCGACGGTGTTTCTTTCGTATCCTGTTTGTGTAGATGGAGCTTTTTGTCTGAGCCCCTCAAGCTGCATCTGGGGACCTCCAGGCTCGAATATTCAATCAGCAGCCACCCCGAGCCAAGGTCTAGGCGTTTAGACTCATCTGAGCAGAAAGGCCCAGATTTCTGCCCATAAGGAGCTCGCCTTCTGGGGAGGAAGCAGAGGTGGAGAAGGGGCGACAAGGGCCCAGATTACGGACAAACGGACAACGTCAGGAAGAAAAAAATAATTAGTGTAGCAGCCACCACGGGAAACAGGTGGAGCTTCCTCAAAAAATTAAAAATAGAAATACTGTATGATCCAGCCATCCCATGACTGGGTATTTACCCAAAGAACTGGAAATCAATAATTTAAAGAGATTTATGCACCCCCGTATTCACGGCAGCATTATTCACAACAGCCAAGACGCGGAAGCAACCCAAGTGCCCATGGACCCATGACCGGATAAAGAAGATATGAGATATATATACAATGGAATACTACTCAGCCCTGAAAAAGGATAAAATCATCCCATTCACTACAACATGAATGGACCTTGCAGGCCTGATGTTAAGTGAAGTAAGTCAGACAGAGAAAGACAATCACTGTACGATTTCACTCGTATGTGGAAGATAAACAGACACACGGACAAACAGGACAGATGAGTGGTGACCAGACGGGAAGGGGGTTGGGGGCGGTCCTAAGGGATTAAGGGCACATATGTCTGGTGATGGAAAAAAAATTAGAGTATTGGTGGTGAGCACGACGCCATCTACACAGAAACAGACATATAATAACATACCCCTGAAATTACACAGTTATAAACCATTATGACCTCAATAAAATAATAAAAAAATAAAAAATACATAAGTGGCGTAGAGTCAGCGGGACCCAGCATGCTCGCTGGGAGGTGGAAAAAGTTCCGATTAAACGTGGGAGTCAGGAGGAGAAGGGTGAACCAGGCAGAGAACCAGGCAAAGGCCTCCAGGTGGGACCACAGCCCATGCAAAGGTCCTGAGGCAGGAACATGCGGGGCTGGTGCCAGGACTAGCAAAGGGGCTGTGTGGCTGGGATTGGAGGGGTGAGTGGGAGAATGAGAAGAGTCGAGGGAGGGAGGTGATGGGGCAGCCGGGTCACCCGGGGTCGCGGACACCCAGATGGGAATTAGGGGCCTTCCCTGTTAGTCCAATGCTTAGTACTTAGGCCGTGAGCCGCCGAGAGGACTCCTTCAGTCCTGTCTCTCCTCCCGGGTTCCTCCGTCGGCCGTCCACCGTGAGTCACCACCTTCCACGTGGGCAGCGCGGCCGGGTCCACGATGTTCCCTCTGCTGTTGGATGGATCCGCGTGTCTCTGCTTCCTCCCTCTCTCTCTGTGGGCACACGCAACACACAACACGTGACGTGCAACACACACGCGAAACACGCAACACATACACAGGGTAGGTTTTTCTATTCTGCTATTTAATAAATCAAACTATTCTTCTTCCCCTTTGTTCCTCCTCCATCCATGTCGGTCTATCTACCCATTATGTCTGTTCATCATCCGTCTGCCTATGATCCATCTACCCCTCCATCCTACCTACGTATCTATCATCTATTTTTCTCATCTTTCTGGCTATTTTTAATCCACACATTTTTCCATCTTTCAATACATATCTATCATCTACAGGTCCACCTGTATCTATATGCATATCTGTCAATCTATCTATCACCTA
>NC_091715.1:172500-220000 GCF_041296265.1 Equus caballus | reverse complement strand
GTTAATTCTAACTGTCTATCAAGTGAGCGGATTATGTCGCCAAACACCATTCATCAACACTTCGAAAGTGTGTAACATTTTATGCCTTGAAAATAAGCGTATTTTTAACATATTTGATAAAACCTCCCATCCCATCCCGCAGACGGGCGTTATTCCCATTTAATCAAATGAGGGAAATTTTTATTACAGTGAATTTCAGGAAAGCGTGGTGAATTCCTGCATAAAACTCTGTTTTCTCGATCCGCTGTCTTCCTATCTGATGCCGTTTTGCGTTTCTGCCGAGACGTGCGGTAAGATGCCTACTGTGCGCCTGGATTCCAGTTCTGGCTTCCCGGCCGTCTCCTTTTCTCCTTAACCTCCCTGTCGGTGTTTATTTAGGTGTAAAAGGCAAGGCCAGGTGGGCTCGATTATTTCCCAAGTCGTCCCAAGCGTTAAATTCCATAATTTCATAGTTAAATTAACATTTACACTCTAGGCCTTCATTGATTTTTATGGGACAAATACAGACATGCAGGAGGGCGCTGGAGAGGGAGATATTTTATGTGTTTTCTGTGCACCTATTTCTTAAAAAATAACGTGAGGCTGAATGATAGAAAATTGCTACTTTTTGGGGTTGGCCCAGTGGTGCAATGGTTAAGTTCACACGTTCTGCCTTGGCGGCCTGGGGTTCACCAGTTTGGATCCCGGGTGCGGACATGGCACCCCTTGGCAAGCCATGCTGTGGTAGGTGTTCCACATATAAAGTAGAGGAAGACGGGCACGGATGTTAGCTCTGCGCCAGTCTTCCTCCACACAAAAAAATAAATAAATAAAAAGAAGATGTTAGCTCAGGGCCAATCTTCCTCAAAAAAAAAAAAGAGAAAGAAAAATTGCTACTTTCAAGGGTTAGAAACAGCCAAATGTCAGCAATTTCCCACAGCTCAGTCTTACGAATTTATGTGCATATCTTAGTTGTCCCAGTGACTTCAAATTCCGTGCGAGTCGGGTCGGAATTTCCTGTTTCTGTCTTTGTCCCAGTGCCCAGCGCCGAGCTTTCCGGACGGGCCTGGAGCCATCAGCTCCTGCTGCGTAACAAAACCTGCCTCCACTCAGAGGCCTCACAGCGTGTCTGCCGATGCCCGTGGGCTCAACTGTAGCTGGTTGATCGCAACCGGATGTGGCCGGGCAGCCACGTTTGTTGATCGACTCGGGCTCAGCTCCGCTCGGCCTAAGTCCCCTCTGGGTGTGGGTTGAGGGGCCTGCAGCCGCTCGGAAATGCTCTTCTCACGGCGATGACTGGGTTGCAAGAAGTCGGTCCAACAGTGTAAGTCCATTTCAGGCAGAACCGGGCACTGGTGGGGAGGGAGGAAATAAACATTTTTGAACAGTGATGCCTATTTTGGGAGTGAAGGAATTAATTCTTCCCGATTTTTTTGCAGCATTGTTTCCCTAAGAACGTAACTAAGACGACGCCTATGTCAGAAGCACTATCTTAAATTTTCACCAGCCCACTGAAAATCGGTCATTTCAACTGTAATTTCACTCACCTGTCGCCCTACTATGAGCCCTGCCAGATAATTTCCCACAAGGATGCTCAGGCATGTAGCACCACCACGTCAGAGGAACGTGACTGGTAAATTGATGTGATGTGGAGTCAAAAAGAGTGATTCTCTAGCCTCAAGATCCGTGGTTTTTTGGAGCTTTTTGTTTGTTTGTTTTTTTTTTTGCTGAGGAAGATTGGCCCTGAGCTGACATCTGCTGCCAATCTTCCTCTTTTTGCCTGAGGAAGATTGGCCCTGAGCTCCCGTGCATGCCCATCTTCCTTATTTTGTATGTGGGATGTCACCACAGCGTGGCTTGATGAGTGGTGTGCAGGTCCACACCCCGGACCCTAACCCTGAACAGGGGGCATGACTGTGAATTCATGATTGTTTCCCAAATCCACCCAACAGCAAGGCCAGATGCCACCTAAACCCGCCTGTGACCCCAAAGGGAGACCCTGTCCCGGGTCCCCAGACAACAAAAGGAGGTCACCCAGGCAGCAAGTGACTGGGTCCTTCCCACAGGGGGTCTGCCCGGCCCCCGAAACTCGATGGGCAATTCTGGACCGTCTTGAACCCTCGCAGCCTTGTTCACAATCGCCTAAGGGTGGAAGCCACGTGAGTGTCCATCAACGGGTGAACGGATAAAGAAAATGTGCTCCATGCACACACTGGAATATTACGCAGCCATGAAAAGGAAGGAGATTCTGACCCTGCTCCAGCCTGTCACCTTCCCATGGGCCTGCAAGGCAGCAGCATGGTTCCCGTACCTCAGGTGGGGCCACGGGTGCAAAGGTCATGGGTTAAAGGATGGTCACCCAAGAGATATGCCCCCCTGGCACCCGGGAACCAGGCCTTATTTAGAAATGGGGTCTTTGCAGGTGTGACAAAGGGAAGGATGGAGAGGAGGGCTTCCTGGAGGAGGCGGCCCTGAATCCAGCCTAAATCCAGTGGACGTGTCTTCTCTCCGTGTCCTCACGTGGTCGTCCCTCTGTGCGTGTCTGTGCCCTCATCTCCTCTTCTCATCAGGACCCCAGTCCTGTTGCCTCAGGACCCACCTCAATGGCCTCATTTCACTTCTATCACCTCCTTAAAGACTCATCTCCAAATCCTGGCACGTTCCAAGGTCCTGTGGTCAGGGCCCCAACGTGTGCATTTGGGGACACAGTTCAGCCCAGAACAGGAGGCGACGGTCCCGTTCAAGCCCACTGGCCCCAGGGCCCTGAAATTTAACCCTTTCCATCAACAACACCATCCGACCACCCCGGACGCCCCCACGACTCAGCCACATAAGGCCATGTTTAAATCAGAGATGCCCACTGCGACCAGGGGCCTCCCGGACGCTCAGCGTCCCTCTGCTCTGAGACCCAAGAGTCACTTAACGATCCCCTCGGGTGTTCACGAGGAAACCTCCTGACTGCATTTCTCCGTCGTGGGAAGACTCAGGAGCGTCCAGCTTCCAGCCACACGCCCCGCAGACGTCGGGCGTCCGAAAACGCTTCAGCAAATGGATGCGAACGGTCAGCGTCAGGGTTGTTGCAGCTGCCAGCGGGGAGACGCCATCACCGTAATGACGTTGCACGAGGGGTCGGGGGCAGGGGGGGAAGGGGAAAAAAAGCGTCCAGAGACCCTTCCCCTAAGGGAATCGGATCAGCTTCACGAGGCCCATAAAAGGATTTCAACGCAGCCCGGACCCCGCCGCTTCCGTCTGTGCGTTTTCCATCCTGATGAAATAAAGTGGGGGGTGGGGGGGAGAATTTTAGATTGGAAGGTTAAGCCAATATTAGCCCGAAAAATAAAATCAAGGCGGCCCCACGGCCCCCAGGCAACGCGGCCGCGCTCGATCCCAGGAACGTTTTAGCGGAGAAACGAGCGAGCGCGCGGCTAATTGTGTCGACGCGGCTAATTACGGGCGCAGAGCCCGGCGCCCGGGCCGCTCCCCGGAACTAATCAGAAATCAATTAGCTAATGAAGTGGCCGTTCAACGCGCCCGCTCCTCTCAGCCGGAGCGTTTGGAAAATGTCCCCGTTTTTTTTTTCTTCGCCCCCGCGTCTGATCCGCCTTAATTGCCGCGGCCCATGCGGAGCGCACAGCTTTCCGCGTCTCTAATGACGCATCATTATGCGGGAGCCGCGCTCCCCCAACGGCCCGGCGAAACCTGCGCCCCAATTATTTTTAATTGCCAGGCGCCCCCCCCCCCCGCCCCTCGCCCCCGGCCCCGCGCCGCGCGCGCCGTCAGGACCCCGCAACGCCCCCCCCCCGGAGCGCGCACGGCAGGGGTCGGGGCCGCGCGGCCTCCGGACGATGCGGGGGAGGCGGCCCCGAGAGGGGACCCAGGACGGGCCGGGACGCGGCCTCAATGCTGGGGACGGACCGGGGGAGGCCCAGCCTCCATTCATCCTCCATCCTTCATCCTCCATCCACCATCCATCCTTCACCCTCCATCCGCCCTCCATCCACCTCCATCCACCCTCCACCCACCTTCCACCCTCCATCCATCCATCCATCCATCCACCCAGCCTCCATCCACCCTCCATTCTCCCTCCAGCCTCCATCGAGCCTTCACCCTCCATCCACCTCCATCCATCCACCTCCATCCGCCCTCCATCCGCCCTCCATCCACCTCCATCCACCTCCATCCGCCCTCCATCCGCCCTCCATCCGCCCTCCATCCACCTCCATCCGCCCTCCATCCGCCCTCCATCCGCCCTCCATCCACCTCCATCTGCCCTCCATCCATCCACCTCCATCCATCTGCCCTCCATCCATCCACCTCCATCCATCTGCCCTCCATCCACCTCCATCCGCCCTCCATCCACCCTACATCCACCTCCATCCGCCCTCCATCCACCCTCCATCCACCTCCATCCATCCACCTCCATCCATCCGCCTCCATCCATCCGCCCTCCATCCGCCCTCCATCCATCCACCTCCATCCATCCACCTCCATCTGCCCTCCATCAACCTCCATCCATCCACCTCCATCCGCCTCCATCCATCCGCCCTCCATCCGCCCTCCATCCACCTCCATCCATCCACCTCCATCCATCCACCTCCATCTGCCCTCCATCCACCTCCATCCTTCCTCCATCCGCCCTCCATCCTCCCTCCATCCACCTCCATCCGCCCTCCATCCGCCCTCCATCCACCTCCATCCGCCCTCCATCCTCCCTCCATCCACCTCCATCCGCCCTCCATCCGCCCTCCATCCACCTCCATCCGCCCTCCATCCGCCCTCCATCCTCCCTCCATCCACCTCCATCCGCCCTCCATCCGTCCTCCATCCACCTCCATCCGCCCTCCATCCACCTCCATCCGCCCTCCATCCACCTCCATCCGCCCTCCATCCGCCCTCCATCCTCCCTCCATCCACCTCCATCCGCCCTCCATCCGTCCTCCATCCACCTCCATCCGCCCTCCATCCGTCCTCCATCCACCTCCATCCGCCCTCCATCCGCCCTCCATCCACCTCCATCCATCCTCCATCCGCCCTCCATCCTCCATCCACCTCCATCCATCCACCTCCATACGCCCTCCATCCTCCCTCCATCCACCTCCATCCACCCTCCATCCGCCCTCCATCCACCCTCCATCCGCCCTCCATCCACCCTCCACCCTCCATCCGCCCTCCATCCGCCCATCCCCCCTGCATCCACCGTGCATCCCTCCTCTTCCCGGGGACCAGACCCGAGGCTGGCGCCCCCTTTCCCCGAAAGCCCCGCCGCACGATGCCCACAGCTCCCGACGGGCACACCGCCGTCCGCCTGCTCCGGGTGAGCGCCGCGCGCGCCCTGGATCATTATGAAGTGGCTTAAGGAGCGGATGGCCCCGCGAATGACAACTTGTCACTTTTGCAAAGCGAGCTTCTGACCCTCGGCTGCGTCCTCGTCCCTCCAAATTGGCAACGCTTGAGAAGGGCGATTATGTATCTCGCTGGAGTGTGGGGGGCGGGGGAGCTCCCATGTCATCGGGGACATTTCCATCTCGCATCTAAATGGACTCCCGTCGCCGAGTCACAATGAGTCCCCCCCCCACCCCCAACGCCCGGCACCTCATGACCCCTTGGGACTTGGGCTTAAAAAAAAAAAAAACCCACACAAATTGAGATAATGTATTCCGTCCGAGGCGTTTGCTCATTTGCTTTCACTTTGGGAATCGCATGCAAATGAAATTAGCGAATCCCGGGCGCGCGCGTCCCGGGAATGCTGCCACGAGCAGCTGCCAGGGGTCCGCGCCGTCAGGAGACGCGAGATGCGATCTGACGTTTTCTTCATTAAATAAACAAACCCGGTTCGGGTAACAGCATTAGGGTAGAAAGGCCCCCATCCGTTCTCGTACGTTTAGTCGCCGTAACGAGAAGTGACAGTCGCTCCTCGGGCTCCTAAGGGCTGGATGGAGCCGCGAAACGGGGGGGAAAGCAAGGCGCGCGCAGAGGGCGCGATCGGAGAGACGCGAACAGAGACGCCCGATGCATATGGATGAGAAACGCAACTTTTGGCCCAAGGCGACTGGGCGGCCATGTGGCTAACAAGGTTATGGGGGGCGCGGGGGGAACAGAATGCAGCCGCTCGCCCTCTCCAGGTGGGGTCTTCCCCTGAGGCAGCGGGGGCACCGAAGGGACCAGCCCCCCACCCACCCCCAGGCGTTCTGGTTTTTTTCCAGCCGAACGCACCGCTTTGTGCCCAGACTTGGGGGGCGGAGGCGCGGAGGGATCCGGAAAAACGCCCACCGTTCGCAGACGCCTCCTGCGTGTCCTGACATCCGGGTCATCTGGGAGTCCAAAAGTCACTCAGCAAACAGGCAGCCGGAGCAACTCGCAGGAGAACAGAAGGTGTGTCTGCAAACGGGCGGCGTCCGCTGCAAACGGCGGGACGCTGCCCCGCACGGTTCCTCTTCCCGCGCAGAGGTGCGGGCGGACGTGCAAATGGCGTCCCCCGCGCGTCTCACAGAACCCAGGGAGTCGGCGTGGCCCCCCGAGTGCAGCGCCCGCCCGGACTGGGGGGGTGGGGCAACGCCCAGCGTTAATTCAAGCTGCTTCCTCCACGTGGACCCACCCTCGAAACGTGACAGATTTGAGCACCGTCTGAGTGAGCGGCGGCTCCCTTGCACCCATGCGAAGGCTGGGGCAGCCGAGCGGCTTCAGAGCGGGACGTATAGACGCTGGGTTTCGGGTTTGGATTCTGGCCGAGCATGTGTGACATCCGAACCGGAGGTCCAGTTCCTGAGAGTTTCAAGTGGAGAGTTTCTCTCCATCTTAGACATCCGGCTGCTTTCTTTTTTTCCCCCCCTGAGGAAGATTGGCCCTGAGCTAACATCTGCCTCCAATTCTCCTCTTTTTTTTTTTTTTTTTTTTTACTGAGGAAGACTGGCCCTGAGCTAACATCCGTACCCATTTTCCTCTATTTTATATGTGGGATGCCTGCCACAGTGCGGCTTGACAAGCTGTGCCACGTCTACACCCTGGATCCAAACCTGTAAACCCCAGGCCACCGAAGCGGAATAGGTGCACTTAACTGCTGCGCCACTGGGCTGGTCCTTCGGCTGCTTTCTTGAATTTCCCGGCTGGAAGCCAGCTTCGTGGAGTTACGTGACCGGCGGGGGGCACAGATTACTCACAGTTCTTCAGAGAAACAGACTCAACAGCAGGTGTGCATGTCTCTACGTAAAGACAGAGATTTATTATAAAGAATTGACTCCCGCGATTGTAGACGCCGGTCGGTCCAAAAATCGGTCGGATGGACCAGCAGGTGAGACCCAGACAAGAGTTGACACTGCGGCTCAAGTCCTAAGACCGTCTGGAGGCAGAAGTAATGTTCCTCCAGGGAGCTCAGCCTTTTTCTCCCTCTTGAGGCCTTCAACTGATTGGACGAGGCCCACCCACCTTACGGAGGGGGGAGCTGCTTGACTCAAAGTCTACCGATTTCAACGTTGATCCCGTGGGAAAAAGTAACTTTACAGAAACGTCTAGAATCAACGTTGGGCCGCAGATCTGCCTGCGTGCGGTGGCCCAGCCACGTTGACACAGGAAATTATACGTCACAAGAAATCAAGGCTGAGATCTCGATTCTATGCATTTTGTGGGGGAGGGGGAGAAAAATAACTGAAAAATAAAGCAAATGCCACCTTGCGAGGCCACGGGACCCTGAGGATGGAGCTGGCGGGCTCAGCGTCCGACAGGGGTGACCTTGCGGAATTGTGACGTCTGGGAGGCCCCATTTCGTCATCCAGAGACCAGGGGACGAGAAAACGCAGGACACACAGCTCAGAGTCTCTGGGCCTCTGACCCCCGTGGGGCTTCAATGATGGAATGCACGGTTTCCTGCATTTTGCTCACAAATGCCAACTTTACGACTTTTTCCCACATGCTGGGACCGCCGGTGATGTTCTCGATTGACTATTTCTGTTAAAGCCGATTCATTTTTATATATTCGAATAAATTTACTTTAAGAGGCAACTTTATGAGGCTTCCATAAATCGTCTGCAGAGCCGTCTCCGTGGGCCACAAATAAAACAGAAACCCGGGGATAAAGGGAAATGAGCACAAGGAGACCATAAGCTGCATGCGCAACGGTACCAGCCCAGAGCTCTCCCATTTGAGCTGAAAAAGGAGATTCACAGAGATCAGAGGCCCCAAAAGGAGAGTTTCCACTTGAAAAATCAGAGCAATTGGAAAAGGACAAAAGAGGAAATTGCTGTTTCAATGATCGTCAAAAGTGTATCACGTTCCACAAGCTGGAAACCATGTGAATGCCCATCGGGACACGGATGGATAAACAGAATGGGGTCCACGCACACAGTGGAATACTACGCAGCCAGGAACAGGAGTGAGGCATGGACTCAGCGACAATGTGGGTGGACCTTGAACACACGATGCTCAGAGACAGAAGCCAGACACAAAAGGTCACACAGCGCAGAATTCAAGTCGAAGATGACCCCCCGTCTCCCCCAGATATTCACAACGTCAGCCATTTACAAAGGAAGTGATGATGGTCTAACCCACGAGGTCAGAGGTCAGGAGCCGAGCGAATGAACCAGACACGGTCGCCGCCCTCGGGGGCCCAGGTCATGACCCCTGAGCAAAAGACAGGTGGTGTGTGACCCGAGTGTCACCCGAGGAGGCCGTGAGCCACCCCAAGACATACGTGCACCCCCAGAACTCCACAGCACCCCCTGCATCGTGTCAGATTAAGTTTTTGGACACGAAAGATGGGGAAGATGATCAGAGGAGGACCCCGCCCGCCACCCCCCGCACGTTGGGTTATGGACCAAAGACGGCTGCCAAGTTGGCATATTCGCAGCCTGCAGACACCCCTCGTCGCTGGGGGCTCCTAGCCCGTCTACACCAAACACACCGCCAACAGATGACAACTCCAGTCCTGGCAAGCCGGGCTGGAGCAACCACGGAAGGCTCCCTGGAAGAGGCAGAGACGATGAGGAACAGCCTTCAAACACGAACGGTGCCCTGTGAGTCTAACGGATACGTCGGAAATGGGACGGTTGTTTCTCGTAAGGCTGTGGAGTTTCATTCATTCCCCCGCGTCTTACACTTTTTTAGCTCAATGTGTTTCAGCATCGAAGTGCCGTGAATCGCAGGTTTGGACAGAAGTGAAGAGTGAAGATCGGCAGGGAGGAAGGTGGGGTCATTCCAGGGTTAGGGAGGAAATACGGGATGACGCTGCCAGGAGGCTGTGTCCTCTTCTTACCTCCACTCCCATCAGCGCTGCTGGACTGGACGGATGGAAGGAAGAAGGGATGGATGGATGATGGATGGATGATGGATGGACGATGGATGATGGATGGATGGATGATGGATGGATGATGGATGATAGATGGATGCTAGATGGATGGATGATGGATGGATGATGGATAGATGGATGATGGATGGATGATGGATGGATGATGGATGATGGATCGATGGATGGATGGATAGATGGATGGATGATGGATGGATGATAGATGGATGGATGATGGATGATGGATGATGGATGGATGATGGATGGATGGATGGATAGATGGATGGATGGATGATGGATGGATGATGGATGGATGGATGGATAGATGGATGGATGGATGATGGATGGATGATGGATGATGGATGGATGATGGATGATGGATGGATGATGGATGATGGATGGATGATGGATGGATGGATGGATAGATGGATGGATGGATGATGGATGGATGGATAGATGGATGGATAGATGGATGGATGGATGGATGGATGGATAGATGGATGGATGATGGATGGATAGATGGATGATGGATAGATGGATAGATGGATGGATGGATGGATGGATGATGGATGATGGATGGATGATGGATAGATGGATGGATGGATGGATGATGGATGGATGATGGATGATGGATGGATGATGGATGGATGATAGATGGATGGATGATGGATGGATGATGGATGATGGATGGATGATGGATGATGGATGGATGATGGATGGATGGATGGATAGATGGATGATGGATGGATGGATGGATAGATGGATGGATGGATAGATGGATGGATGGATGGATGGATGGCTGGATGATGGATGGGTGGATGGATGATAGATGGATGGATGATGGATGGATGATGGATGATGGATGGATGATGGATGGATGGATGGATGGATGGATAGATGATGGATGGATGGATGATGGATGGATGGATGATGGATGGATGATAGATGGATGGATGGATGGATGGATGGATAGATGATGGATGGATGGATGATGGATGGATGGATGATGGATGGATGATGGATGGGTGGATGGATGGATGGATAGATGGATGGATAGATGGATGGATGGATGGATAGATAGATGGATGGATAGATGGATGGATGGATGGGTGGATGGATGGATGGATGGATGGATAGATGGATGGATGGATGGATGGATGATGGATGGGTGGATAGAAGGAAGGGTGGATGGGTGGATGGGTCCTGGATGGACGTACATGTAACATTGTGCATGTGTCTTTGTGTCTGAATTTTTAGACCTTGCTGTATTTTGACGGCTAGGATTCCTCCCCAAATATCTTTAGCGCCACCTGCGAACCCCCACGCCCTTGTGTCTGGCGGGACAGTGACGTCTATATTTAACTCCTACACAGTTTAAACGTGTGTTTTGCCACCCAGGGACCCTTTAAACAGGAGACAGCTCTCCTGGCCTCATTTGTCCTCGTCAGCAGGGTCTGTATTTCCTCACACGAACCTTCCGCTGTCTTTGCCCCAGGACGTGAATCGGGATGGTTGAAATCTGTCCGGGACGCTAATCAGCTGGTGCCACCAGAGCCACCTCCCCTCAGCAGAAAATAAAACCTGGACGCAACTGAAAGCAGCGTAATTAATTGACTGATCTGTGCAGACTCCGTCCGGGGCGGGGAGAAACACCCTCATCTCTTATACGACTAACCTGCGGCCTTTCATCACCCGAGACGCACGTTGTGTAGACATCTGTGGACATTACGAACGGCTGATTAGCGCGGCTCCGAGACTCCGAAAGCCTTTGCTCGGGCGGCTCCGTCCGCTCAACTGTGGCAACGAAGTCACGAGCGGCGACAAAAGAAATCGGCCCCCGGGGACGTCATGTATCCCACCTCGGAGGGGACACGGATGGCCAGCCGAGTGCGGCGTTGGTCTTCACTGAAAAGGAGATTAACACAATAAAACCATACGGGGCGGTTTGTTCATCCCGGGATCCCCCTTCACTCACCAGCCCCCCTTATGCTTCGTGGTCGGGGTCGGGGACTCAGAATTTGCCCGGGAAAAATAGCCACACAAGAAGCCCGGCGACTTGAATCGTTCACACCCAAGTCATCCATCATCCATCCATCATCCATCCATCTATCCATCCATCCATCCATCCATCTATCCATCCATCCATCTATCCATCCATCATCCATCATCCATCCATCATCCATCCATCCATCCATCCATCCATCCATCTATCCATCCACCCACCTATCCATCCATCCATCCATCCATCCATCCATCCATCTATCCATCCATCCGTATATCCATCCATCTATCTATCCATCATCCATCTATCCATCCATCATCCATCATCCATCCATCTATCTATCCATCCATCTATCCATCTATCTATCCATCCATCCATCCATCCATCCATCCATCCATCCGTATATCCATCCATCTATCTATCCATCATCCATCTATCCATCCATCATCCATCATCCATCCATCATCCATCCATCCATCTATCCATCCATCTATCCATCCATCCATCATCCATCCATCCATCCATCCATCCATCCATCCATCCAACATCCCCCCCACCCCGGGTATATGTTTGCACAAAGACGAGGATGTCGACGTTCCTGGCAGCACTATTGATGACAGCTAGAAAGTGGAAAAAAAATAGGTGTCCATCAACAGGCAACCAGATAAATGGAATGTGGTCCATCCACACAGTGGAATAGTACGCAGCCATGAAAAAGGAATAAAGCGCTGACACAGCTACGACGTGGACGAACCTTGAAAACGTGATGCTCAGAAGATTAGTAAACGCACCTCGGAAACATTACATTAAATTGAAAGAGATCAGTCACCAAAGGCCACGTGGTACGGGATTCCATTTATAGGAATGGTCCAGAAAAGCGAAATCTATACAGACAGAAAGTGGATTCGGGGTCGGCAGGGGTTGTGGGTCAGGCAAACATCTGTCAATAAATATGTGTTTTCTTTTTTAGGGGGTGAGGGAAATGTTCCAGAACTGGATTGTGGTGATGGTTGCACAATGCTGCAAATTTACCAAAAAAAAGCATCAAACTTGAAAAAAGTGAATTTCATGGTATGTAAATTATACGTCCACAAAGTTGTTGAAAAACTCAACATGGCGGTGTTTGGTCAGTTTTAGAATTCCTCCATCCCTGTGTCACCATTTTAGGGTAAAATCCTGTCTTTTCTGTGGTTATCCGCCCATGAGCAGCCTTGTTAGGGAGCCCTGAGTCCGGTGGGTTTCCTTTTCCCACAGACATCGTCCTACAAAGTGGGGCTTAGGGTTGGGTCCTGGGGGTCTCACCCTGAACAAACATGGCGGCTTCCCCCCTAAGGAGACTTCTGGGGGGCCCTGGGACCCTCTGAACAGCACAACCGCCCCCACCATCCACGTCCGGAACCTTCCATCTCCCCAAACTGAAACTGTCCCCATTCAACAACTCGGGGGTCCACAGGGTACCCCCGGGTGCATGTGGATGGTGTTGTGGGGGAAACTGAGGCAGAGCTCCAGGGGATCTTGAGTCCCAAGCAGACGTTCTGGATGTCGTGGTGCACACGGCACGTGGTAGCAGAGGATGGACCCTCCGCATCCGGGGACCTGAGCCCGGACTGGCTGGGATGTCCTCTCCCCACGGAGTCACAGAACGGGCGTCCCAGCCCAATTCCGGGGAGACTGCCCACCAGGGACGCCCACCATTCAGACTTTCTATGGGGGGGCTCCACTTATATGCATGACTGATTGATTGATCCATCGATCAATTGGTTAATTGATCAATTGATTGATTGATTGATTGATCGATCGATCGATCAGTTGATTGGTTGCCCATATAGTTTGACCTCCAAGGTCAAATCCTGCCACAGGACCCAAACTCCCCCCGTAAATCACAGCGTGATCCATAGATCAATTGGTTAATCGATCAATCGATTGATTGATGGATCGATCGATCAGTTGATTGATTGATTGGTTGTCCACATAGTTTGACCTCTCAGGTCGAGTCCTGTCACATGACCCAAAATCCCCCCCCAAATCACAGCATGATCCATCGATCAATTGGTTAATCAATCAATCGATCAATTGGTTAATTGATCGATTGATTGATCAGTTGATTGATTGGTTGCCAAGATAGTTTGACCTCCCAGGTCAAGTCCTGCCACATGACCCAAACTCCCCCCCACATGACATCCTTGCTGCCGGCCTGGGCGGCCCCGACGCTGACGATCCAGGGTGACCATCCTTCCCCCCAAAACGCGTTGTCGGACCCCGCAGCGTGACCCGAGACCCCTCCCCAGGCCGAGGTCACCACGGCCTCCCTGTGCGTCCCCCCAAATCCGTAGGCGGCCACCCTGCCCCCCAGATGGTGGTCCCGAAGGCCCCCTCGCCCCGTGCACCCCGCGAGGACACCGCGAGGAGGCGCCATCTGTGCGCCGGAAACCGGGTCCTCACCGCACCCCAAAACCACGAAGCGAGAACCAGGGGCCCTGAGTCGCAGCCCCCGGCCGCCCAGGACGGTCCAGCTCGTCCGCAGCGTCCGGCTCGCGCAGCCCGGGAGGCCTTCCCGGAGGCGGAGTCCCCGCTTGCGGTCCCTGCGGGTTCCCGGGGCGCCCGCTGCCAAAAAACGGAGGTGACTCGTTTCCCTCTTGGGGGACACGTCTCACTTCTGACTTCCCGCCTGGGATTCACGAGGCGACACCGCCTCCTGCGCGCTCCCGGAAAGGACCCGGATGTGGGGCCGGAGGATCCGGATCGGCGGGGATGCTCGATGCCCTCACGTCGCCCCGGCCTCCTCCATCCCGGACCCCGTTATTTGTCGGGGTGCAGGTCACCTCACTCAGTTCCCCCGCAGGAACCCCAGGGGCGCCCCCGACTCCTTGCGCCCCCCTCAGGCCCGGGCCCGGGTCATGGGGACGAGACGGGGCCGTCGCCCCGATGTTTGGGGTTCAGCATGAAAAAAAGGGAAAAGAGCGAGTGAGCTTGTGCCGGGACCCCTGAAACCGGCCTGTCGAGCAGTCAATCGAATCCACGTGTGTCTGGTTCGTTTAGACTCGCTGCTCCAAAATGTGGCCGGGTCACAACGGCTGGATTTCCAGACCCGCTGGGCGCCGTCAGTTCCCCCGGACCAGGGAGAAGCAGGGGCTTCGCGGATATGTCTCGTCACCTCCTAAGAGACCCCAGTGTTCTGCAAAAAAAAAAAAAAAAAAATCCGGACAGTGATGGGCACGGAGCTGACGGGGAAGGGATGTGTCCACTCTGTTGGGGCAGGAAAAATCCTTTCCAGAGGCCGTTACAGGTCTTGGTGGGGGGGGGGGGTCGGAGCTGCACACAAAAAGCCGCTTTCCATAGAAAAATGGAATACTACTCAGCCATGAAAAAGGGGAAAAAACGTCCTATTTGCAACATGCTTGGACCTTGAGGGTATTTTGTTCAGCAAAATAAGCCAGACAGAGAAAGACAAATGCCGCTTGATTTCACTCATATGTGGAAGATAAATTAACACAGAGACAAAGACAACAGATTAGTGGGGGGGGTGAAAGGGGTAAAGGGGCCCATTTCTATGGTGACGCATAAAAACGACACGATGCCGTCTACACAGAAACTGATATGTAATAACGTCCACCTGAAATTACGCAAAGTTGTAAACCGATGTGACCCCCATGAAATAAAATAAAAAATAAATCAAAGAAACGTAATCGCGGGATGTGGGCCTCTGAACCGGCACCATCCGCGCCCCCATCTTCGAAATTTCCGAAAAATCACGGCTCCAGCGCCGGCCGTTTAAGGCCATCCCTGTGCCACCGCCTCCCATCACCTGGACAGACGGAGAAGGACTTGGGCCAGCGTTTCTACGGACGCACAGATGCATCTCCACCACGGAAGAGGCCGGTCCTATCAATGAAGGCATTAGCGCGGGAGGGTGCTGTGTAGACAAGAGAATCGTTTCCAGACTCGGCGACGGGACCAGCGATGCAGAAACGGAGAACCAGGCAGCATCCTCGCTCCCAGGCGGCCGGAGCTGCCCCCAGACGCTGCCATCGAGTCACGACAATCGAGACGCCTCCTTATTAATATAATTGTTAATAAGAACAAGGATCCTCGTCACTTGTCACGACAGCGGGGAGCAGGCGGACCTGCGTGTGTCCCCGTCCTGCACGCAAATGGGGGTTTCTTCCCATACTTAGATCTGCATGTTTTAGGCGCCACCCGGACGGCATCGCTGACCCCAGGCCTCAGCCCAGCTCGTCTCCGGGCGGCGAGGTTGTCGTGGAATTTTTCTTTCTGGGTTTTTTCTCGCCTGCATTTTTTTTTTTCAATCAACAAGGCTGCTTAAATAGCAGTATTTTTCAAGCTGCTGATTTCCTGTCACACGGAGCCTGGAATTAGGGTATACTGCCACCACCTGGTGTCGCGGTGACCCCGGGCTTCAAACCACAGAAATTCATGCTCTTAACGTCCTGGAGCCCGGAGTCTGGGGTCAAGGGTCGCAGGGCTGTGCTCCCTCCGGAGGCTCCAGGGGAGGGTCCCTCCTGCCTCTTCCAGCGTCCGGGGCTCCAGGGTCCCCGGGCTGGTGGCCGCCTCCCTCCCGTCTCTGCCTCCGTCCTCACGGGGCTGCTCCTCTGTGTCTGCGTCGCCTCTTCTGTCTCTGAGGAGGACGCTGTCCTTGGATTCAGGGCCGCCTCCTCCAGGAAGCCCTCCTCTCCATCCTTGATTCAGGGCCGCCTCCTCCAGGAAGCCCTCCTCTCCATCCTTGGATTCAGGGCCACCTCCTCCAGGAAGCCCTCCTGTCCATCCTTGATTCAGGGCCACCTCCTCCAGGAAGCCCTCCTCTCCATCCTTGATTCAGGGCCGCCTCCTCCAGGAAGCCCTCCTCTCCATCCTTGATTCAGGGCCGCCTCCTCCAGGAAGCCCTCCTCTCACTCTTTGCAACCACTCAGTCGGGATCCAGATTTCCTCCCTCATGGGCATCACGTTGGATCCCCAGCATCTCCCCCCCCCACCGGGGACACGAAGCTTGGACCCCCCCCACCAGATGCTACAGCCCCAAGACCACGTCTCCAGCCGCCAAAGTCTGCGCCCCCGGAGGATCCTCCTGGAGCAACCTCATCGGGCTGGACTCTGTACTTAGAAATTATTTGCTTGTGTGCTGTCACTGGTCTGGATCACCCAGCGTTCGATCTGCAATCAAAGGGAAGTGTGAACAGGGCCGGACATCACGACCAGGGCTGTGCGACCGGAAATCGTCGACTGTGTTGCACGCTCATCAATACTCGGGTCACTAGAAATGACTCGCTCTGCCCTCGATTAGACGTTATTTTTGTTCGCGTCGGAAAAAGCGCTGATAATATGGTTTCCAGGATCTTTGAAGGACGCTGGGGCCTTGGTGGGCCAGGACACACTCGAAGGCAGCTTTCTAGAATGTTCCAGGGGGTTCGCCATATGACCGTCTGTTAGGGTTGGGGGGGGACCCCCCAAATTGTGACCCCGGCCAGCTCGCTTCAGACCCCAATGACACCCCACCCACCACAGGCCCGTGTCCCATGGCCGTTTGGTCCACACTCACAATAACCCACCTGGATGGAGGGCCGTCTACACGGCAAGAGCACCTTCCCGTCCACTCCTCCAAACACCTTCAAAACCCCCTTCTTTTCCTTCGTCTTCCACGTTCTCATTTTTGCTCGCCCTTCGTTGAAAACAATTATCTTTATTCTTTTTATTTTCATTATTGTTTTTGTATATTTTCCGCCTCAGTCTGCAGACCCGGCCCCGACTTCACTTTTTCACGTGTTACTCCAACGCAAAGAAGCTCCCGGAAAATTCCAGAAAATTCTACATAAAGTGGGGGAAACTAGTGGCTCAGAAACACGTCCCCTCTGCTGACACCGTTATGGGATTTTTTTTCCTCCTCTGATTTTGTCGTATTTTTAAATTATATTCGGACCCAGGCGAAGAGGGGGACCCGGAACATTGCGTCGTCCCCGTCTCACCTCCTCCGAGGAGATGGTCGACCTCTTGTTATCCATCAGCGCAGCCGGAGAGAGAATCCCCAGACATCACTAAGCCAGTGTAGACGGGGCCTCCCTTTCACAAACCCGGCTCAGAACCCCGACCCGCGTACCCTCTCTGGTCTTAGTTCCAACGGGACCGGTGGATCAGCGACAGCTCCGGTCGGACGCCGTGGACCGTGTCCGGCACCAGATTTGGGGCCCGTTTGGGGCCATCCAAGGGTGTCCCAGCTCCCGTCTGACTGGGGACAGGATTTTTGTTTGGGGTTTAGGCCTTCGCGGTCGTCTGAGCCGGTGGTGTTAGTCCGCGTGTCCCGGATTGAGGATCGGGGTCGGCGCAGGCCGTCAGGTTGGCGCCAACAACCCAGTTCGGGTTCTTCCGACCCCACAGTCTGGTTTTTTAACAAAATAGCCTAAATAGTTCCTGGGACGCGCGGGACGCTCCCTCCGCCCCGTCGTCTCCACCCGGTCTCCCCAGAGCGGGTCCCGAACCCCAGACGCTCGGACACAGACGCGGATGCGGGACAGCAGCGCGCATGCGCCCCAGACCCGCGCATGGCGTCTCTGAGCTCAGAGGAGGAAGCCATGGACCAGCGTCCTCGAGTCGTCTGGTGGAGTGAGGGTGGGTGTGGAGGGACTTTTATCCTGTGGAGTGAGGGTGGATGTGGAGGGACTTTTATCTTGTGGAGTGAGGGTGGATGTGGAGGGACTTTTATCCCGTGGAGTGAGGGTGGGTGTGAAAGGACTTTTATCTCATGTAGTGAGGGTGGGTGTGGAAGGACTTTTATCTCATGTAGTGAGGGTGGATGTGGGGGGACTTTTCTCCAAGCCCCGTGACCCCAGAGCCCCCACTTTCCCTGCGTCTCTCCGAGCGAGTCTGTCCTGAGTTATTCCAATGACCGGGGACTAACGAACAAAAGGACTCTGAGCGTCCCCGTGCTCACAATGCTCGGTGCCCACTTGGAGCCGTATCCCTGCGTTGCGTTTGGAGTTGCCCGCTGAGGCTCTTCCTGGGCCGTTCTGGCAGGCGCTAAGGATCTCACCCCCTGGAGTCAACGGGGTTTCCAGATTTGAGTCTCGTGGGTCAACTGGACTCAACGGGGTTTCCAGACTTGAGTCTCTTGGGTCAACTGGGGTCAACGGGGTTTCCAGACTTGAGTCTCTTGGGTCAAGTGGAGTCAACGGGGTTTCCAGACTTGAGTCTCTTGGGTCAACTGGACTCAACGGGGTTTCCAGACTTGAGTCTCTTGGGTCAACTGGGGTCAACGGGGTTTCCAGACTTGAGTCTCTTGGGTCAACTGGGGTCAACGGGGTTTCCAGACTTGAGCCTCTTGGGTCAACTGGAGTAACAATCGGAGAAGCAGTGATGGCCAAACATAAGTTCCTCCAGGATGCACAGAGACGACAAGGCAGAAAAAGCTGTTCTGCGTTTCTATTTGCTTACAGGAAACCGTAATATCCGTATTCAGAGGAGCCAAATAAGATTGACGGAAGCGTCCTAAGGGATCGATATTTCCGGGAAGCGCAGACGGTGGAAGGATTCTGCAGGTGAACGAGGACCACGGCTGTCAGAAGGATCTTTCCCTCCTGCGAGGAGCGGTGAGGAAAAGTGACAGGTTTCTGTGCCGAGGAAAATGCTGCAGCGGGGTGACACGATGTGTCGGGAAATAATCCCTCCGTGTCTTAGGGAGACACACTTTGAGGGCACCGGGTTTACGAAGTCGTTCCTGGCACAGCTCCGCTGGGAGGCACATCATCGGCTCCAAAGACAGGCCGGCGGCCCCCGATCCCCCCGGGGACAGAAGCTGGGATGAAGACAAATGCCCAAGAACAGCGAGCAGCTGAATTTTGCCACCGGTGTTCCCTGGATCGTGTGTTTGGTCATTCTACAAACGTGTATTGGGCACTCCATTCTCCCTGCTGGGAAACCACACGTTGTGTAAAATTGTGTCACAGAAGCAAACGCAAGGCGCTGTGAAGATGTCAGTCACGTATCATTGTGTAAGTTGAGTAAGATGGATTGATAATAGGAGGATAATAGACGATGGATAATAGATGATGGATGATGGATAGATAGATGGATGATTGACAGATGGATGGATAGATGGATGGATGGATGATTGATAGATGGATGATTGACAGATGGATGGATAGATGGATGGATGGATGATTGATAGATGGATGATAGATGGATGGATGGATGATTGATAGATACATGGATAGATGGATAGATAGATGGATAGATAGATGGATGATTGATAGATAGATGGATGATTGATAGATAGATGGATGATTGACAGATGGATGGATGATGGATGGATGGATAGGTGGATGGATAGATGGATGGATGGATGGATGGATGGATAGATGGATGGATGGATAGATGGATGGATAGATGGATGGATAGATAGATGGATAGATGGATGGATAGATGGATGGATGGATAGATGGATGGATGGATGGATAGATGGATGGATGGATGGATGGATGGATGACTGATAGATGGGATATAGATAGAGAACAGGTGATAGGTAATAGAAGATAAATAGATACAGGAGATTAGATAGATAGACAGATGATTGATAGACTGATAGATGATTAGATGGCTAGAAGATCGGTGACAGGGCTACAGATACACACACACGAACTCTGAGCGTCTCCAGGCGTCTCCCGTCCCTGGCATATGAAGGGGCAGGAGGGGAAGCTGGAGGCTCCGTCCGCCCCGTCTCTCTGGAACGTTGGTCCTGGGAGCCGCAGTGTCAGCACGCGGGGGGGGGGGACCTGCCATTGGAGCAGCCGCTGGAATTCAGCGTGGGCGGCTCAGAAGCCACAAGGCATGAGCAACGCGCCGTTTTTTCCAGGCCGTCCCTCTCGCTTTTCCCCAAGCGCAGCAGAAATCCAGAGCCCAGATTCTCGGCCAGCGGGTTAATGGAAGGTCTTTGCTTTTGCCGATCAGGCCGCAGTTACACATCGGAGCAGAGAGAGGACGCGAAAGGATTCGGACCGGGGGCAGCCAATACGGTCGCTTGTCTTGGAAAAATATCTCAGTGCCGATATCTAAAGACTCCCAAGTTGGCTGGAAGAAACACTAACAGGGTTGGGATATGTGCCCGCCTTATGTTTAGTGTCTTAAGTTTGATATTTTATAAAATCTGATCCAGACCTTGTCTCTCTGTCCTTTAACGCAAAACCTTTTTATGAAGGAAACAGAATTTTTGAACAAAGGAAACAACACATCTCCGACCAAAGGGTGTTCTGGGAACAGGATTGGATGTCCTCACACACAGCAGGTCCACAGCGAGCAGCCTCCGCTGGATCCCGTGAAAAACCCAGGTTCACCACAGGCTGCCTCAAGGGTGCAAAGTGGCTGCTGCTCATCCAGCCATCGCAGCCACATCCAAACGCGGGAACTGGGTAGATGCGGAGGGGCAAAGGCAACGGACAGGTAGGATTGGCTCTGACGGATGGGGCATGTCACCCACCCTCACCACACCCCCAAAAAAGGCTCGATGGAAAGTTCTGGCAAAACGTGGTGGGTGGAACACATGGCGGATCGCTCCTCCCTCCCCGCGTGCTCCAGTGAGCGAGGCGGAGGGGAGGCATCTTTTGTGGCGTTTTCTGAAGCTCCTCAGGGCCTCGCACGCCGGGCACCCCTGACTCTCGGAACAATCGCCGACTCCCTCGGATTAAAATTTCGAGTTTCCTTTGCAAACGCCCCATTTTCATCCGAGCGTGGAGGAACTCTCCGATTTTTTTTTTTCTTTTTTTGTGCACTAAAAATTAAAATTCAAAAAGCTGACATGTTTGTTTTTCTCATACGGGCTGTAAGTTAATTCATTAACTCTGAAACCCAGAATATAAACGAGACGGGTGGACGTTGAAAAGTCGGCCCATTGATTTTTTTTCTTTTCTTTTTTTTTTCCTTTCCACACAATACGGCTGCATAATTTATCCCGATTATTAATTTATGGGGCGGCAGCTCGTGACGCCTCTTCCACTTTGGTGTCTTATTAAACATTCATAATCGCCCTCGGAGGACGGGGAGAAGCAAATATTATCGGATTATCAGACGATTTCTCCACAAAAATCTATAATTGGAAGAAAAAGCAATTTCAAGGGGCAAAGTAGCCCCCGCGCGAAAGGGAGCGCCCATTTTCCTGACATTCAGCACAATTTAGCGGCTAAATTACGCTCGTCCGGGCCTGTGCATTGAGCGGCTGAGTGACCACAGGGCCAGGAAGCAGATCCCTTCCAACGTCCAACAACCAAGCTCTCAGCACTCCAGGAGGATGAGGGCAGAGGGGAACCCCTGAGCCCGAGTGAACGGGGAACTAAGCACAAGATGATGAGCACCACCCCGGCTCCACCTGCTGCCCTGACTCTGCATGGGGCCGTCCCTGTGGAAGAGGAGCTGACCCCCAAAAGTGACGGCCCCCCGATGGCCGAGCGGACGCTGGTTTACACACAAGGGGCCGCCCTCCTCCAGGACCCAGTCGACGGACACAGAACCGGGTCCTCACTGGCTGGGCACCACGCAAGGCACAGTGCAGGGGAGCGAGTCCAGTGTAGACACTGACATGCTTCAAATGAAACCAGGAGCTGAGGCGGGCCCAGTGGTGTAGTAGTTAAGTTCATGTGCTCCCCTTCAGCAGCCCAGGGTTCATGGGTTCGATCCCGGGTGTGGACCTACACAGCGGTCATCAGCCATGCTGTGACAGCGACCCACATACAAAACAGAGGAAGATGGGCACCGATGTTAGCTCAGGGCCAATCTTCCTCAGCAAAAAAAAAAAAAAAAAAAAAAAACCAAGAACTGCATGGAAGTGATACATCCTAACGAAGTCTGTTATGGGGGTGGTGGTGGGAGGAATGTGTTGTGTGTCTGCAAGTGTACAATGCGTGCATATAGTACATGCGTGTAGTATGTTTCGTGTGTGCGGTGTGTCGGGTGTTGCCTCTTGTGTGTCTGTGTCTCTGTGTGTGTGCTGTGTGTCTCTGTGTGTCTCTGTGTGTGTGTGCTGTGTGTCTCTGTGTGTCTCTGTGTGTCTCTGTGTGTGTCGTGTCTGTAGACACACACACCCACACAGCAGAGCTGCCCCATCACACACACACCCGCCCTCCGTCTTGGGTGACCCCCTAACCCTTGCCCTCCGGAGGAGCATCCTACTCGCCGTCACTGCCTCCCTCTCCTCAGCGTCCCCAGCATCCCTGCTCACAGGGCAACCCAGCCCTAAACCGGATCCTCACGGGACCCCTCCGCCCCCCCCCTCCCCGCAAGGCCCTGACACGCGGACCAGCCCCGCCTTTAAGGGCCTTTGGAATATCGCCCAGCCTTCGTCCCGACTTCTCCAGCGACACCCAGGACGGGCCTCACGCTCTGCGGGGGGCGGGGAGCCCCGGGGTTAGCACGTCCCGACGCACACGCGGTCCGCCTGCAGACGCCGCGGAGGACGGCGCCCCCTGCGGCCGGGACCGGGCGCCCCCGGAGTCGCCTCCCTGCGCCCCCTGTGGCCGGGGCGGGACTGAGCGCCACCCGAGACGCCTCCCTGCGCCCTCCGAGGGGCCAAGGCCCGGCGCCACCAGAGACCCTCTCTGCGCCCCCTGTGGACGGGGCCGCACGCCACCCGAGAAGCCTCCTTGCGCCCTCGGAGGGGCCGTGAGACCCCGGAGACGCCTCCCTGCGCCCCCTGCGGCCGGGGCGGGACTGAGCGCCACCCGAGACGCCTCCCTGCGCCCCCTGCGGCCGGGGCGGGACTGAGCGCCACCCGAGACGCCTCCCTGCGCCCCCTGCGGCCGGGGTGCGCGCTGCTCCCTCCCGCGCGCGGCCTTGGCGCCCATTTCGGGGCATCTCGCCGTCGGGTGGGCGGCCCGGGGACACCGCAGAGACGCGCGCACAGCCGGCTGCGCCCAGGACGCGGCCCCCCCGCTCCCCCCAACCCCGTGCTCCGAGGCCCCGGCCGCCCAGCCCGGCGCCGCCCCCGGGAGGGCCCCCGGGACCGCATTTGCGCGGGGAATGGCCGTTCCTGTCGGGATTAAAGGGGATTAACGCCGCTCAAAGCACCGTCCTGCGCCCGGCGACGCAGCCCCCGCTCTCCTCCGGGCCGCCTGCCTCGAGGGCGGCGACCAACCCCAACAAAGGGCTCCGTTAGCATGACAAAGACCCCCGAGCGTGCCCCCGCCACCACCGGCCCGGCCAGTGTTGCAAACGGCAACTCGGGCGTCCCCTTTCTTTTCTGTGCTTTTTTTTTTTTTTTTTTAAATTATTTTTTTTAATTTTCCCACTCGGAGCTCAAGGTGTCATATTAATTATTTAAATCTGGGGGAGATTTCCGCGGCCTCCGCCGAGGCCCCCCGCACCCCCCACCCCGCGCCGGGCCAGAAGCCCTCCGTCTTCTCGGCTTTTCCTAAGGAGGGTCCAGACCGGAACTTCGATCTCCACGCGCGGGGAACGGCCCAGAGAAAAACGGGCAAAAAACACTCTCCGTGCGACGTGTCCTCTGTGCGCCTCCCCCCACCGCGATGTTTTTCCACCCTCCCCCGACGTGGCTGCGCCTCGTTCTGCGGAAATCGAGAGGCCACAGCGGAGGAGGCATTGAAACAGCTTCAGAGGCCGGCCTGGTGGCGCAGGGGTTAAGGGACCACACTCGGCTTCGGCGGCTTGGGGGTTCGCCAGTTTGGATCCCGGGTGTGGACATGGCACCGCTTGCCACACCATGCCGTGGCAGGCGTCCCACATATAAAGTAGAGGAAGATGGGCACGGATGATAGCTCAGGGCCAGTCTTCCTCAGCAAAAAAAAAAAAAAAAAAAAAAAAAGAGGAGGATTGGCAGCAGATGTTAGCTAAGGGCCAATCTTCCTCAAAAAAAAAAAAAAGCATCAAAGGCCCGGCCAGGGGGGCAGTTTAAGGCCAGACGGCGGAGGCCACCGGAGGCCCTATTTGTTTTCAGGAAGGTCCCCTCGGACGCCCGTCGTTCAAACGCGGGCTCATTTCCATTCCTCCTCCCTCCAAAGGCGCAGAGCGACGGGGGAAAAATCCTCCAGGGAGCGCAGCGCCACGCAAGGTGACATCCATCCGACTGGCGCGACCCCCGGGGTCTGGGGACCCACCTTCTCTCCCCCCCCGGAGACCCCTCGGATGCGCACGTCCCGGGGACCCCCCGCCTCCATCCCGTCTCGCGCGCCCGGCCCACGCCCCTCGTTAGGCCCGGGAGGCGCCCCCTGGGGAGGAGCGGCCCCCTCGGGGTCACCGCGGGGTCACACGCCGTCTGCCGGTTGCACAGAAGGCGCCGTGGGGATTTCCCGAAATTGCCAAAAAAAAAAAAAAAAAACGAGCCCCGGAAGATGGCAACGAGGAGAGCGATCCGGAGGGTCTGGGGGGGTGGGGGCAGCGTCCAATGATCACAGCATTTTGGGTTTTTTTTAAAATTTATTTTGAAGTCTGCATATTTTAAAGCGGATTTGCAGCCTGCGAGATAATGGGCGTTTACAGCCGTTTCCATAATGAGGTTTTTTTTTTTTTTTTTCTGTGACAGGCGCCTCAGACTGCGGATCCCAGAGGGCCCCATCCGGGGACTTATTCAGCCCGGTGCCCCCCGGGGTCCGCTGCGGGGACCCCCGACACCCGCTTGGGGCGCCTTCTGAGTCTCCTCAGAAGGAGCTGAGACCCCGGGATGGGTCCGGCCGACAAGAGCTTGGCCGTCGCCCCCGTTTCAAAAGATGCCCCCACATTCCGGGGCGGGAGACCCCGGGAGACGGCACCTGTGCAGGTGAGCGGGCAGCTTATACGGCCGCAGGTGTGCGCTCTGGGCCTAAATAATGCACTCAGGGGTTCCCTTGGGCTGAATCCGGCCCTTTGTCTGCTTTTGTCGATAAAGTTTTATCGGCACTCGGCCACACGCATTCACTTACATATCGCCTGTGCCCGCTCTGGGGTTGTGGGCAGACTCGAGCAGTTGCGACAGAGGCCCCCGGACCCGAAAAAGTGAAAATATGTAGGATCCGACCCTTTGTAGAAGCGGGACGCCCTTTGACCTCCTCGGCTGGATCGACCCCTTCCTGAAGCCCAGAATTTGGGAAGAGAAAGGTCCCAGGTCCCGCAGTCGGGTCAGCACCTGGTGGAGGCAGGAACCAGAGCAGGAAGACGTGCCCGTCAGACCCCGGCTTTTCCAGGGAGAACAAAAGGTCGGCTGTGTTCCTTTCAGGGAAAGACGGGAAAAGGCACATTCCTTGTTCAAAAAGCGGGAAGAAAGATTGTCCTTTCTCTCCTGCTGGGCCTGCACCTAGAATGTACAACTGTTCACCTGTGGGCTTGGGGCAAAGAAGGGGAAAAAAAGAAGAAGATTGGCAACAGTTGTTCATTCAGGGCCAATCTTCCTCAGCAAAAAAAATAAAAAATAAAGAAAAGAACAGCTATGTCTCCATGCAAAGAATGATGAAAATGTAAAACCAAATTCTGTGCATGGAAACCCTGCAGCGTGTCCTGCCGGACGACGGGGAGAATGAACACAGTCGGTCCGACAACGTT
This sequence comes from Equus caballus, assembly GCF_041296265.1. Taxonomy (NCBI): domain Eukaryota; kingdom Metazoa; phylum Chordata; class Mammalia; order Perissodactyla; family Equidae; genus Equus; species Equus caballus. Next base: position 194,225 of record NC_091715.1, on the reverse strand, counting down.
TGCGAAAAGAATGGGGCGGGATGTTAACGTTTCTGAGCCCCAGTTTTCCCCGTTGCGAGACCCGCGTCTGCCGTCTGTGGCTGTTGGAGGCTGTGGCCCTAGTGACACCCACGTGGCATCGGCCATATTTGAGAAGCAGAGCCCACCGACCCACTGACGGGTGGACACCGCTGAGCCGGCCCGGCCGTCCCTCATTCGGAAAGTGGCTTTTGCTCAGTGCGTGTGCCGGGCGCCTGGTCCGGGCCATCCCTGGGCGCACAGCCCGGTCCGTCCGCCGGAGCCGCCGGGTCGCCGACATTAGCAACTGAATGGGGAGCCTTCGTCCTCTGTGTCGTTTTAATCTCTCACGTCCGAGGACGGCAGATGGCGGATTATTCCCAGCTCTGCCGCCACAGGGCCCGAACTTCCCATCGGAGGATTTGTAGGATGACGGAAAATGAGCCAGCCTGGGTGGGGGGGGGCGGCCTCGCGGCCCCGGGAACAGCCTGCATGCTAATGGCCCGTCTTCCTGCGTCCTCAGGATTCCTCGGTTCGGATCCTGGGTGTGGACATGGCACCGCTCATCAGGCCCTGTTGAGAAACCCACAACTAAACAATATCCAGCTGTGCACTGCGGGGCTTTGGGGAGAAGAAGAAAAAAAAACCAAAAAGATTGGCAACAGATTTTAGCTTGCGGCCAATCTTCCTCTGCAAAAAAAAAAAAAAAGTATCCATCTGAGAGCTTAATTCCTTTCCCAAGCTGTCGTGCGTAAGCAACCAAGTTGAGACGGGGAATTAAGTGAGTGGAAAACACCCCCCCAGACACAGGGTCCCCCTCTGCTTCTTCTGCTTCCAGCTGGCGTGAGGTCTCTGTTCGCAGAATCGCAGTGCATCACCCTCATGACCTCATTTGACCTCCATCACCTCCTTAAAGACCCATCTGCAAATCCTGGCATATTCCAAGGTCCTGTGGTCACAGGACTCCAATATGTGAGTTTGGGGACACAGTTCGGCCCATGACACCTCCTTGGACCCCCCAAGTCACACATCCTGGGGTGAAGCCCTCCGTGCACCCCAATCCTTGGCTGGGGGTCTACACCCGAGTGAGCCCAACCCAACCCAGGGTGGTGTCTCAGTCTGTGCTCATCACAGGGAAAAAAGAGGGAAAAAGTAACGATGCATGTCGATGGGCGAGCCCTTCACGCCGTGTCTGTAAATCGAATAATTGTTGCCCACCCGGAACTAACAGTGCGTGACGGGTCGATGGCGCCGCCGTAAAAAGTGGGTACGATGGATTGTAACCAGTCGACCGAATCGACACAAAATTTGAAACGTGTTTACGATGCGCCCCTGAAATGGATACAATGTTACCGCAAAAAATATATCTCAAAAATTGATACAGCGGGTTGTAACTAGTCTTTGGGGGTGAACACGATGGAATCGACTCATATCGAACCAAAATCGGATCCAACACGAGTTTGAAACAAAATAACGATCTGAACCCCCCCCCCAGCTTTCTGCTCCGTGACCTCGACTCGTTACAAAATATCAGAGAAACGGACGGCGCGCACGATGCAACAGAAACACAAAATATCCGCAAATAGACTCGACCCGATGAGTGCAGGGTCCACACAGAGGAAAAAGCAAATTTTATTGAGGAAAAAAATTTAAAAAAAAAAAAAACAGAGAGCACGACGGAATGCACAGCACGCCGAGTTCCTGCGGACGGACTCGAAATATCGCAAGGACGTCGGTTCTTTAATAATTAGTGTTTAAATTGAATGTGGTTCCTATTAAATCAAAACAGATTTTTTTTTTTCAACTTTGGCAAAATAAATCCGAAGCTCATCTGGATTTCTCAGAAAGCCAATCTGCAAGAATGCTAAGAAATGGTTTTTTTTTTTTTTGTAATAATGTCAAATCGATGATGAAAGAGGGACCCACTCAAAGGGTAAGACACGTTTTATTTTCAAGCTACGATAATTGAGGCGGCGTCGAATCCAAATAAGAATTCACAGACGGGAAACAGAGGCCTTTGAAAGAGACCCAGGTCTTTACGAACACACGGGACCAATAAATTATTTTTAAAAAACCAACAAAGAAAGAAAGAATTAGTCAACAAAGAGCTTTAGGAAAATTTGCTAATTACTCGGGAGGGAAATGAGCCGGGGGTGGGGGGGGCCTGACCCCAGATCCAAAACCACAATCCGTTCCAGGTGCGTGAAAATGTTAAATAGAAAAATTAAGTCGTGAAATAGAACCACGTGGGTGAAGATCCAGTGCGTCCCTGGAGAAGCACTTTCCAGGAATAAAAACAATATAAGAAACCCGAGGGGGAAAATGGACCGATTTGCCTACGTGCACGTTTCAACTCTTTATGTCTAAGAATTACAGACACTGCTAAACGGCGTGAAAGAAGCAGGCAAGTATTTGTAAGATATGTTCGTGATAAAGGGCTGTGCCTTCATATGTAAAAAGCTCCTAGAAATCAATAACAATGACAAGTATTGATTGAATGCTTTCTGTGCCTTGAAATTTTCCGCGGCGCCCTTTCCGTACAGTCTCTGATTTAAATATCCCGAAACCCCAGGTGGTTTCCTACCGAGCGAAAAACTGAGAATTAAGGAAATTAATTAAACCGGGCAGAGTCATGGAATGAATAAGTGGGAGTTTGGGATTCAAACCCAGGTCTGTCACGGGTTCGTGCGTTGGATCCGGTCATTTCCCCTCGAGATCTCTATTGGAAATGACAGTTTTACCTTCCTGGACGGGCGAGAAAAAAACCCAAACTGCCCCAAAATGAGACCCTGGGGGGATCGATGCTGCTGTGTCTGCGGGTGGAGACACCACGCAGGGCGGGGCGGTCACGGGCACCAGAGGCCTCGAGGCCCCCGGGTGGGGCGCCCGGCTCGTCTGTCGACACCGACACACATTCACGCACGGAAACCGTCCGCCCCCCCCCCCCCGTGTACACGCAGCGTTTCCATGCAACGTCTACACACGACGTCACGGGGATGTGAGTCCACACGGTGCACACCTCTGCCCTCCGACACACACACGACGGAAAGGCGACCTCAGCGCCACGAGGATAAATGTCCCGGAAAAGGGAAACGCACGTGCAGCCCACGTGGAACAGACACGCAAACCGTCAGGGGAAACTTGGAAAACCTGGAGGCCAGCCCGGTGGCGCAGCGGTTAAGTTCACATGTTCCACTTCTTGGCAGCCCGGGGTTCCCCAATTCGGATCCCAGGTGTAGACATGGCAACACTTGGAACGCCATGCCACGTACAAAGTAGAGAAAGGTGGGCATGGATGTTAGCTCAAGGCCAGTCTTCCTCAGCAAAAAAAAAAAAAGAGGAGGATTGGCGGCAGTTAGCTCAGGGCTAATCTTCCTCAAAAAAAAAAAAAAAAGGGACGAAAACTCGCATTGTCAGCCCGCATCTCCGCGCCACTTTGTCTGCCGCGCGGTTTTGCATTTTAAGATATTTCCGGTCCCCGCGAGCCTCCGCTTCAAAAAGGAAAAATAAGTTGAATCTCCTCGCCTGACAGTGATGTATGGCGCCAGAGAAAAACACTTTTCAGGTTTTATCATTAAAAACCCGCTCTCGCGATCCGGGTTTCCGCACACCTGGTCCTGTAAGAAACCCGCCACGTTTTTTTTCGGAGGCTGCCAAAGTCTCTGCCTCGTCGGTCAATTAGTCAGTCAGTTAGCCGGTGGAGCTGGACTTTCGATGGGCCCCACCTCATGGCCCTAGTAACGATGTCCGAGGCCGGCGATCGCGGCCGCTCTCCTCCTCCCGGTCAGGAAGCTCCCCCCGTGGACGCCGCCTCTTAAGCCACTGGTTTCAATTAAAATTCCTTTTTCGTTCTTTTTTTTTTTTCCCTTTTGCCCCGACCTGCTTGTTCACATTGGTCGGAACAGCGAGGAAAGGCAGAGACGGGGTGTTCGATGGGGTGCAAGGAGCCTCCGAAACACGCGGGTGAGCCCTGTATGGACGGGTCTCCCCCTGTGCCCCCCGTGGGCCAGTGGGAGGGCGAGCTCGGGGCCCCTTCGCGGCATCAGCCCCCGTAACCACCCAGAAGGTCCCCAAACGCCAGGATTCCAGGAGCAGAAACGACCGACCCACCAAAGCCAAGGAGCACAGAAAAAAACGTTTCCTCTACCCACTTAGGTGCAGTGACGGAGGCCTGCAAATTAAAGCAGATGCAGAAGAGAAAAACCAAATTTATCGCGCGTGCCCCGTGCCCGCACACACACGGGAGAGCTCAGGACGCTCCCAGAAGCCTCCTTTCTGCGTCGGTCACGTCTCGACGGCCTCCAGCTTGAAACCGTCCTTCCGCCCGAGGGGCGTGGGGTGGGGTGCAAATCGCTGAGTCTCCCAGGAAAGTCCTAGCCACTCAAACAGGAGCAGCATTTCCTGATGGCTGTTCCCAGGGCGGGTGGTTTCCCTGCTCTTGTCGTTGCTTTTGCTCACAGGAAGGATTTTCAACACGCAGTGGGAGCCTCCACACGCGGGTTCATGGCCACATTAGGTGCAAAATCGGCAGAGGGCAGGATCAACCCGAGTGTCCGCGGATGGACGGATGGACAGGATGGGGGCCACCCCTGCGGTGGAATATTACTCGGCCGTGAACAGGAGGGAAGCCGTGACACACGCCACAACACGGATGATCCTTGAACACACGATGCTCAGTGAGAGAACCAGACACAAAATCCCACAGGGTGTGGATCCCGTTTATACCCAACGCCCAGCACAGGCACGTCACACGGGCGCCTGTCAGGGTCTGAGAAGAGAGGGGGATGCGAACTGACTGCTTCATAGGGGGGACTTAAAAAATAAACGTAAAAGAAAATAATACGTCAATATTTTATTTATCAAATTTATTTATTTCTACTGATTATGATTATTTCCTGACTTCAGGCTGAGATCTGTCAACTCAAAACACTACCGGCCCCAAAATCAAATTTGTATACTGGAAATTGTTTAAAAACAGCCCAGACGGGGAGGATTCTGGCCATTTGGACCCTGCCTAATTTGCAGGGCACAGGAACCGCACCTGACAGTTGGCCTCAAGGTTATAAAACCCCAAGCTGACCCAGATACTCCCCATTGGGCTGCTGGGTGACACCCCTGAGACTGGCAGCCCCTCTCTGATCCCGTCCTCGGGGGGCCCTTGCTGCCTCCCCTCTTCGGGGTGGCGCCCTCGCCATGAACCTCTGGCTGGTGTCAGGCTGCAAGGACGTCCCCCCTCCTGCCACCGGCTCCAGAGAAGCCTGTCGTGCGTCGCTGCCTCTCTCGGTGGAACCTTTTTCCCTGAAACCCCCGCGCACGAGGCCAGACGCCGACCCCCAGCCCCCAACCCTGGCCTCGGGGTGGACCAGCCGAGACTCGAACCCTCTGATATGTGGCTCAGCCCGATTCCGGGGGCGTCTGGGAGGCTGTTTCTGGAAGAGATCGGCCTTCGGATGGACCAGCGCGGGTGGGCCTCGTCTCATCAGTTGAAGGTGCGAAACTGCACTCAAGGCCGAAGGAGCGGGAATTTCCTCCCGCAGCCTTTGAACTGGGACCCCGGCTTTTTCCTGCCTCAGGACTTGAACCCGACTCCTAGCTCCTCCTCCACTCACGCCCGCTGGCCCTCAGAGCGGAAGGAACACCACCGGCTGTTTCTGGGTCTCGGCCCTTAGGACTCAGCCTGGAGGCTACACCACCGGCTCTCCTGGTCTCCAGCTTGCCGACTGCACATCTGGCGACTTGTCGGCCTCCCTACCAGGCGAACCAAGTCTTTGTGCTGGGTCTCCCCTTCTCTCCGCGAGTGTAGACATGTCTGCATATAACACACCCCCTATGGATCCTGTTTCCCTGGACTGTTCCTGCGTCCCACGAGGCAACCTCAAGCCACAGAGGACGATTGGCAACAGGTGTTCGCTCAGGGCCAATCTTCCTCAGCAAAAAAGAAAAAAAAGAGAGATCTTATTTTACTTCCACAGACGATGCACAAAGCCACACATATATACACACAGCGCACACGTGTTCACACATGTACACGCACAGTGTCCGAGGCCGCTTTGCACACGGCCCCACTGAGGCCCGATGCTCCCGGCGGCCCCTCCCCCGCCTCCGCCCCCGAATTCCTTTCTCCGGCCCTGGAATCCGGCTCAGCGCTCAGGAATGTGAAACTCGATCCTCCAGCCAGAGTCCCCCTGAGCCGGGAGCAAGGCGGGCGGCGGGTCCCCACCCCCCTCAGGAGCAGCCCAGAAATCTCCGGCCCACCCGGCCTGGAGGGGTCGTCTCCACGGAGCCGCAAAGGGGCAGCTAAGTGCATCTCTATCTTTTCTTTTCTTTCTTTTTTTTTTTTTTTTGCTGAGGAAGATTGGCCCTGAGCGACCATCTGTGGCAGATTTTCCCTTTTTTTTTTTTCCTTGAGGAAGATTGTTGCCAAGCTGACATCCAGGCCGTCTTCCTCGATTTTGTGGGTGGGAGCCTGCCCCAGCCTCGGGGCCCGGATCCACACCCAGGATCCAAACCCCACTGGGTCCACGCTCCTCCCCCAACCCGGCTCGGTCTACACGTCCCATCCCTCCACCCTCACGGGGTCCGTCCACCCCGCAGGGTCAGGGGTCACACACCTCCCCTCACCCCCAGTGGGACCCCCGCGCAGAGCCGACCCTGAGACAGACCTGGCTCGGTGCAGGAGGCCTTGCAGACAAAGCAGGAGCACGTGCAAAGGTCCTGGGGCGGGTGGGTGTGGGCCGTACACCAGCCGGCAGCTGAGCACAGAGCGCGGGGGCCACTCGGGCGTCTGCAGGGTCCTCTGTGGGGCCTGGGGGGGCCTCACCTGCCCAGAAACAGACCCGTGTAGACGTCCTCACTCGGGCCACTCACCTGGGCCGGTCACAGGGGGACAAACCCGGGATCCCTCGTGGACCCAGCGCCTGACCAGCTCCTGCTAATTGTTAAACCAACCGGCTTAATCCTCAGCCCTGAGTGGTTGTTGATTGACTCACAGACACACAGCAAAGGGGCAGATTATGGCCACACGGGACGGCGAGGGCTCCCCATGCGTGTGCGTGTCCTCTCGCACCCGGGATTCGCGCCTTCATCACTGAGCCGCTCGCTGGAGCAGCCACCCTGAAGGACCGGCCCCCGACGGGACCTCCTGTCCTAACACATTTTAAAATTTCACTACAAAAAAAAAAAATCAACTAAATACAAAAGGAGACGGAATGAAGAAAATGAGGAGGAAAAAGCTGTAAAAGCATGTGGAAAACATCCAATAGCAAAAAATTTCAGGGGCGCACTCCATGCACAGTTGCTCAGGTCTTCCACTGCACAGCCAGGGCCTGCAGGAGTCCTGTGACCTTTGGACGTGTGTTTGGCATCCACCCTGTAGCCTGACAGAAATGCCCCACTGACGGCTCACTTTGTGCTCAGGGGGAAAAAAAAAAACTCGAGACCCCATGTTTCTCAGACGGACGGACTCATTTCGGGGAAACTGAATTTATGATAATTTACAGAAAACTGTCAAATCCTCCTCGGAAACAGCCAAGGAAAACGGTAAATCTGTGCAACACGAGTATAAGCCAGGCGTCCCGGACTCGGGGCTGCGGAAATGAGGCCGAGAAACGGCTCCCTCATTGTGTTTCCTTAGCAGACAGTTATCAGGGCGGATGCTACCTCATAGGTGCCCGTGCGGGCCGCTGCAAATTAATGACAGTGGCATCCACCTGTGTCAAACCTGCTTTAGGGACAGGAATTTCTGACACGATTCACGAACTCTCTGGAAGCCCTGGGTGGGCCGTGCGGGAAGGCATTTTGCCAGAATGGGGCTCTATTTTTTTTCCTCTTTAAAAATCAATCCTGGAGGCCGGCCCGGTGGCATAGCAGTTAAATTTGCTCCCTCTTCTTGGGCGGCCCGGGATTCATGGGTTCAGATCCCGGGTGTGGACCTACACACCAGTCATCAAGCCACGCTGTGCCAGCATCTCACATACAAAGTAGAGGCAGATGGGCACGGATGTTAGCTCAGGGCCAGTCTTCCTCAGCAAAAAAAAAAAAAAAAAAAATCAAAAAATCAATCCTTTTGATGGAGTTCAGCAAATGCATCAAGAATGACCCAGAACGTCCGAACATGGGGCCCAATGTAACGAGCTCCCTCGTGCGGCTGATGACACATGTTTATAGCTCATCCTCGGGGTCATAGTTCAAAAGTGACCCCTGACATCCCCTGCACCCCCAGAGGCTGGCGTCCCAACTGGCCAACCAACACACAAAGCATTATGGGAGGCTGTCCCTCTGACCGAGAGCAGACGGCGGGAGCCCAGGGACCCCGGGACCCCGTCCCTTTGAGTGGAAATCCGCCATCAATTTCCTAACATAAACTCCAGCATTTCACCCATTTTCAAGGGTGATGCTCATTTTGGACACACGCTGTGCGTCCTTCTGTGTCTGTCGTCCGTCTCTGAGCATCATGTGCTCAAGGTCCCTCCACGTGTAGCTGTGTCAGGGCTCCACTCCTGTTCATGGGCAAGTAATATTCCACTGGGTGCATGGACCCCCATTCTGTCTGTCCGTCTGTCCATCCGTGGCACCCGGGCTGTTCCTCCTGCCCTGACTTGACCCCCAGGACCTGCCTCCAGCCACAAGGAAGGTGCAGGATGAGGCCGGGCCCCCGCTTCCTGGGATCGGGGGCCCCACACGGAGAGGAGACAACACCCCGCAGCCGGCTGAGCCCCAGGACGACCTATGAACGGGCTGAACCCAACCTCTTCCCACGGGGGGTCCAGAATGAGGTCATGAGTGTGGCCCACGGTGTTTGTGTGCTGGGGCCCTGACCACAGGACATTGGCACGTGCCGGGATTTGGAGATGGGTCTTTAAGGAGCTGATGGAGGTAAAACGAGGTCCTGATGCGATGGGACTGGGGTCCTGATGAGAAGAGGAGACGCAGACGCAGAGGAGCAGCCCCGTGAGGACGGAGGCAGAGACGGGAGGGAGGCAGCCACCAGCCCAGGGACCCTGGAGCCCCGGACGCCGGAAGAGGCAGGAGGGACCCTCCCCGGGAGCCTCCGGAGGGAGCGCGGCCCTGCGACCCTTGACCCCAGACTGGATTTGGGGGGCGGGGAGGGTGGGGACACAATCCAGCATCGAGACACTGCACGGTCTCTGTCGCCAAGACGCATGTAAAAGCACTCTTAGGTCGTGGGTGGGCCGCACCTAAGCAGGTGCCGGCTGGAATTTGTCCACCTCGCGGGAGGACACGGAACAAAACTGACCCAAGGGGCTGCCCTGGGCAAAGGATGGTAGCTCAGGGGCAATCTTCCTCAGCAAAAAAAAAAAAAAAACACAAGGCTGAAACAACAAGCAACATCCCCCCCAATTCTGGATGGACCCCTCAAGGGACAGGCTAACTCCTCACGCGGCCCCAAAACCCTCCCGGACTGAACAATCACCTTATCAATCCCGCGACCAGGCCGGTTTCCCATTCCAGCCGCGGCTCCTGTGACGCTTCTGGAAACGGTCAGAAGAACCGAAAAAAGCGCTGGAGTGACGACGGGCGAGGTCGGCGTCCAATAGTCAGTCGTCAAACTCAGGGGCGCCCTGGAAGGACACGTCGCTCCACGGATCGCACGCGGCCCTGCAGCTCCTGGACCCCGAGGGTGAAACAGGATTGAAATCCCGCCTCCCCTCCTGCGCCTTCCTTGCGGGGTCCCCGGAGACCCCCCGACTGTCGCTCCCCGGGCGCCATCTCGGCCTCCGCCCCCAAAGCTGCGAGCGGAGCAGCCCCAGAAACGCGCAGCTGCCGACTTTGCGGGAGCACCGTTGTCTATGTTGTCGACTGCAACACTGCGATGCCCACGCTCGACAGGAGAAAGCGCCCCGAGCGCAGACGGTCACGCAGCACAGAGACACACGTACACCCACACACGCGTGCACAGCTTCAGCCGCGCCCACTCCATGGAGCCACCCGCCGCCCGCCGTCTACACCCCGGGTCTCGGCGCGGAGCCTCCAGACGCGGGTGCTTCTGGGCGGAGGGACACGAGCCGGTCCGGGGGACCCCCCGAAGGAGCCGCCGCATTTCCATGGGTGGATAGATACACAATAGATAGGTAATAGGTAACAGATAGGTAGATAATAGATGGACGGGTAGAGACATGGACACATGGGCGTCACACAATCTTGACCCCTGACCCCCCGCAGCCACCCCGCCGCGACCCCGGGCTCAGATTCCACCGGGTAATTGCTGTGTATTGGTCCCGTCAGCCGCGTTCACGCAGCTCCCTGACGCGCACGCGGGCCTGTCAGTAAACATCACGAGCAGTCATCAACAAACGTCCGGGGCAGCATGCGGGGGAAGGCCTGGCGGGGCGTGTGGGGCGAGGGGAAAATAAACGGCCGTCGGGGACGGGCCGGCGGGAATGTCAGGAAAACAATCAGCGTGTCACGGGCGTCTCAGCAGAGTCCTCACAACCGTGTGACCCAAAACCGCCTCATTCTTCCCCAAAATCAAACCAGCCGCCTCCCCAGCCCAGGGCCCCGGTGTGAACTCTGCCGCCTGCTCCTGAGGTCCCACCACGCGTGGTGCTCACTTCCTTCTGCATTTTCCTATAAAGCAAAAAAAAAAAAAAGGGAGGGGACGTCCCCGGCGTGGAAAAGACCAGAGACACCCAGGAGACAGGACGCATCCAGGCGGCGCACAGCGCTGCGTTTGCAAATCGACTTCTCGTTACCTTGCTGACGACACGAGCCGTGGACGTCACCAGAGACTCAGCTCGATGGCAGAGCGGAGACCCTGGGGCCGGACCGTGCTCCGATGCTGGGCGTGCTGTGCGCTGTGGGAAGCTGAGCAGCCTCTCTGGTCCTCACCCTCCAGATGCCAACAGCATCCTCTTCCCGGATGTGACCCCCCGGGAATGTCCCCAGATTTTGCCGAGTGTCCCCTGGGGGGCAGGGCCTTCAGCATAATCTCCAAGGACCCCCGTTTCCAGTATCCCGACTGTCCCCGAGCACCCGGCCCCGCTGGGCTGTGCACGTGGAGTCGTCTCTGTTCATATCTGTGCCCGCAGAGTCCTCTGCTGGCTGAAGCCCGACACAGAACCAGTCTTTTTTTTTTTTTGTCTTTTTTATGAGTCTTTGCACCCAAACCGAGCGTGCCCGGCCCAGGTCGACCCATCCTCATGGTCTCGTGGGCTCGGAGGGGGCAGGAGGCCGGGGGAGGCCCACCGGAGGATGGATTTGGGGTGACAGACGGCAGCGCCCGCCCGGCCCCTGCACAAATGGAGCGGAAAGAACAGGAGCTCGAGCCCAAGGGTGCGAGGCCGGGGCCGGCTCCCCGGGAACAGCTGCCGTCACCAGACGCCACACGCGCCACAGCGTTTCGGACAGAAAGGACGGGACGCACGGCTCGGTGCACCATGTTGCGCACTGTGCAAGAGGAGCATGGAAGATGGTGTCCCCAGATCCCGAGGGCCCACGTTGGCTGATCGACTTCAAGACACCATGTGAGTGGTACCCGAGTCCCAGCCGCACGGCAGACTCCACGTCCCACGTGCACGGTGGGTGCAATGTGACAGTCACGGGCTCAACGGGACAACCGGGCGTCCAAACCACGCATGTGGGCGCCAGTTGAAGCTGACCAGCCAGAGGGAGCCGGGTTAGAGCAGCGGAGAGGCGGGGGGAGCAGGGGACACCGAGGAATGTCTACACTGCGGAAACTCAGAAGAGAAACCTGAGCTGAGCTGGACGCCCTCCCCTGTCAATCACCCCAGACAGGAAGACATCCCGACTCGCATCTCCGACAGGAAGTACCGCTGAGGCACCTGGGAAGATGCTCTCCCCACCCGGCAACAGCCCAGCCAATCAGAAACAGCCCAGCCAATCAGAAACAGCTCAGCCAGCCAATGATAAACAGCCCAGCCAATCAGAAACAGCTCAGCCAGCCAATGAGAAACAGCCCAGCCAATCAGAAACACTGCAGCCCAGCCAATCAGAAACACCGCAGCTCAGCCAATCAGAAATGCCACAGCTCAGCCAATCAGAAACACTGCAGCCCAGCCAATGAGGAGCCGCCCTGCCCTGACCCGTTCCTCTCCCCAGGGGCCCTTCCTTTAGCGCAGCCCCCTGCCTTCTCTATAAAAGCAGCTCTTCCCGTCTTCTCCGGATTTGTCTATGACTCTACGTAACATCCCGTCCTGAGTTGCAATTGTTTGGGCTATTCCCAAATAGACTCATTTTGAGATAAAATAACAGGCAAATTTGCTTTTTTTTTTTCTTTTTTGCTGAGGAAGAGTGGCCCTGAGCTAACATCCGTGCCCATCTTCCTCTACTTTATATGTGGGACGCCTACCACAGCATGGCTTGATAACGGGCGTGTAGGTCCACACCTGGGATCCAAACGGGTGAACCCCAGGCCTCCAAAGCAGAACATTCGAGCTTAACCGCTGTGCCACCGGGCCGGCCCCTGAATTTGCTTTTCACTTGACAACGCAAACCCCCAAAAGAAAAACACAAACTTTCCTAAATGTTAGAGAAAACTTTTAAACTACAAGGAAAGCTCACCAAATATGGACGTAAACAGGAAATACGACATAACGCAAACACGAGTTACGACATAAAATAATGTGACGGAGTTGCGACCAAACACATGGGTCGTTGGAACAGACGTGAGTCGACTTAATCCGCTTCTTAAAGGTGAATGAGGGGCCGGCCCGGTGGGGTAGTGGTTAGGTTTGTGGGCTCTGCTTTGGCGGCCTGGGGTTCATAGATTTGGATCCTGGGCGTGGACCTACACACCACTCATCAGCCACGCTGTGACGGCGTCCCACATAGAAGATAGAGGAAGATGGGCACAGATGTTAGCTCAGGGCCAGTCTTCCTCAGCAAAAAAAAAAAAAAAAAAAGATGATTAAATACATAGATAATACATTAGAAAAGATAGAGAGGTAGATAAATGGATAGACAGATAGACGGATGGATGGATAGATGGATGGATGGAGGGACAAACAGACAAATCGATAAGAAAACCAAACAAAAGACACGAAATCACCATTAACACACTAGCTCGCCTGGTGGCGCGTGGCCTGGCGTTGTGTGCACGCGCCCTGTGGCCCCAGATGCGCTCACACCCGCACAGCCGCCGACGCTCAGTGAGGCCTGGGCTGGAATCCAGTCGTGCGACTTTAGAAAAGTCCGTAAGTCTCCCTAAGTTGTCAGGAAGAATCACATATTTAAAAAAAAAACAAAAAAGAAGACGAGGGAGAAAAAAAAATCGCCAGGATGCACAAAAGCATTTGTGCTCCGAGCTCCTCTCTTTTCAACATTTTTCCTTTATATATTTTTTATTTTCGTTGTGAAAAATTAATTAGTCAGTGCTGCCTCCTGGGCCGGTCGAAAGCCAGACGCAGGAAAACAACAAGATAGCACAAAAAGTCCAGGAAAAAAAAAAAATTGACGATGTCAAGCACGGAAATGGAACAGCGTCAGGACCTTTTATGTGGAAAAAAGAAAACACACAAAAAACAAGAAAATTAACATTCTGAGCGGAGCCGGGGAAAAGGCCCTGGAGCGCTTGTCTCGTCGTCCGCGGCCGTGATCACTCGTGTCTGAGACACACGTGCGGTCTGTCCCGTCTCGACGGCGTCCACACCTGCACGTCCGTCACCGGCGGCCCCAGGGCCCCTGCACGTCCTTGAGGCCGCGGGCTCGCCGCCCCCAGCTCCACCCCCGGATGCAGGGGACGGGGGTGCGTGCGTGTGTGTGTAGAGCTGGGTTGCGGGTGGGTGGGCGTGCGTGTGTGAAGGTCCCCACGCGTGTCCTGTGCAGACGCCCCCGAGGAGCCCCGAGCCTCAAGCTCTGATTCCCCGTCACACGCAGCTGCCTCCCACGGGACCCTTCCAGCTCCCGGACGTCCATGCAGCTCGGTCAGAGCACCAGCCCCTCACAGTTCGCGGGTTCGGATCCCGGGTGCGGACCTGCACAGGGCTCATCAAGAGACTCTGTGGTGGTGTCCCACATACAAAATAGAGAAAGATGGGCACGGATGTTTGCTCAGGGCCAATCTTCCTCAGCAAAAAAAAAAAAAAAAAGTCCACAAACCATGCCGCCCCCTCACAGAGCTTGGCATCCACCCAGGACTCAGTGTGCAAATTGGAACCTCCTGGAGAACGGACCCCACCGCCCTGGCCGGTGCTGCCCCGGACCCGTGTAGACGCCCCTGCCCGGCCTGTCCCCCTTTGCACCCAGAGCCCCCGCCGGCTCCGGGATCCCCCCACCCACTTCCCTCCTTCCAGGGGCGGTTCCCGGGCCGCACGTGCGTTTGACAGCGTCGCCCCCGCCTCACTCGCGCTCCTGGCCGCGTCTACACCGCCGGGAACAAGTCGGCCCCGAGATGGAACATCGCCCCGCCAGGGTCTCCTCTGATCTCGCTGGTGCCTCGCTTACGGATTCGGGTCACTGTGAGGACGGAGCAGACGCGGCCCCGCCGGGACCCGCTTCCACCCGCCCGGCAGCGCGCAGTGTGGACCCGCCTCCCCCGGACCCTCCCAGGCGGCCGCCGGGGCGCGAGTCATCCGTCAGCCGCCAGCGCGGGGCGGGAGCGCGGGTGTCACCTCCCGCTGGGCCTCGCGGATCTGAAGGCAGCCGGGCAGGCGGGGGGCGCGGCAGGGGGTCTGGCTGCCTGGATTTTCTTTTTTTTTCCTTTTTCCCTAAAAGAAAACCTGACAGGCTGGGGCCGGCCTGGTGGGGCAGCGGTTAAGCGCGAATGTTCCGCTTCGGCGGCCTGGGGTTCGTGGGTTCGGATCCCGGGTGTGGACGTGGCACCGCTTGGCAAGCCCCACATATACAGTAGAGGAAGTGGGCACGGATGTTAGCTCAGGGCCAGTCTTCCTCAGCAAAAAAAACAAAATAAAGAAAAAGAGGAGGATTGGAAGCAGGTGTTAGCTGAGCGCTAATCTTCCTCCAGAAAAAAAAAAAAGAAAAAAATCACACATTTCAATGGGCAGGAGGTTCCGGAACGTTCCTTCCCTGTCGGCATCCTCCTGAACAGCCTCACCGGGACTCTGCGTTCCTTCGGATTACAGCACTTTTTTATTCCCTATAACCATCGCAGATGCAGTCACGTACCACGTAATGATGGCGACACGTTCCCAGGGCTGCATCATTGTGCAAACATCCTAGAGACCCCCCCCCACCAGCGATTCCCCTGGGTCCGTTTTCAAACCTTCAGTGCGTGATTCCCCTCCGCGTGTCCCACGACGACCCCACCCTCTGTGAGTCTGTACC
The DNA here is from genome assembly GCF_041296265.1 of Equus caballus. NCBI lineage: Eukaryota > Metazoa > Chordata > Mammalia > Perissodactyla > Equidae > Equus > Equus caballus. The sequence goes on along the minus strand of NC_091715.1, from coordinate 178,967 downwards.
AGCTGTTTTCTTATTTTCTGGATTTTTTTTTTTTTTTTTTTTTTTGCTGAGGAAGATTGGCCCTGAGCTAACAAATGTTGCCAATCTTCCTCTTTTTTTTTTCTTTTTCTCCCCAAATCCCCCCAGGACATAGTTGTATATTGTTCGTTGTGGGTCCTCGTGGTTGTGTCGTGTGGGACACCACCTCAGCGTGGCCTGATGAGCGGTGCTGTGTGACCAGGAGGGCCTGTCAGCTCCTTCCTTTAACACGCAAACCAGCCCTTCGTCCAGACCCCACGCCCACCACCATCTCCCCCCCCCAGTCACCCCAGAGCAGGTACTAGGCCTCAGGTGCATCCGCCTCCAATTCAGAGGAGCCGGCTTCATGCGCCAAAACTGGCTGCCTGGTGCCTGCCATCGCTCCCAACATCCAGGCCCAACTAGTGGCTGCTCGCTGACCCATCTCCCCGGATCCAGGCCTCAGCTCACTGATGGACCCACAGCCCAGACCCACCCCGTCCAGACCCCAGACCCCTGCCTGGCCTTGGACTGAAGTGGGGGCTGTGTGTCCCTTCCCGTGTCCCCCTGAGGGGCTGCCACCGTCCTCTTAGTCCTTGAAGCCAGAGACAGGCCGTGAGGACCCCACGTCCCAGTTGTGGGCTGAACTGTGTCCCCAAACTCACAGGTTGGAGCCCTGACCACAGGACCTTGGCACGTGCCGGGATTTGCAGACGGCTCTTTAAGGAGGTGAAATGAGGTCCAGATGCAACGGGACTGGGGTCCTGATGAGAAGAGGAGACGCAGACGCAGAGGAGCAGCCCCGTGAGGACGGAGGCAGAGACGGGAGGGAGGCGGCCACCAGCCCGGGGACCCTGGAGCCCCGGAAGCTGGAAGAGGCAGGAGGGACCCTCCCCTGGAGCCTCCGGAGGGAGCGCGGCCCTGCGACCCTTGACCTCAGACTCTAGGCTCCAGGATGGGGGAGGATGGATCCCTGGGGTTCAAGCCCCTGAATGGCCCGTCACCTGGAACTCTCCAGACCTGCACTCCGCCCCACCCATCCAACCCTGATTCCCAGCCCCCGAGCGGCCTTGAAAGCCCCAACAGGGCGGCCGACGACCCGGGTGGGGGGACCGGAGGCGACTGCCCCCCACTAGCGATTCCCCTAAACCCCGTCTTCCCTCCGGCATCTGATACGCAGACGCCCCCCGGCTCACACCCCATTCCTTTATCTCCAGGCAGACGACACCCGGGCCCCCCCCCCCAGGGCTCCCCGGCCGAGCGCTCGGCGTCCGGGGGTGATGAACGCCCAGCTCGCTGCGTGAAAGATGTGAGTCCTGACTCGGTTGGGGGCCGAGCGGCCCTAATTAACGCGGCGGCAGCTTTCATGTTCGCCTCAATTAAGCCGCCTGCCGTTTCCCGAGCCGTTTCCCGGGCACCGTCCCGCGGGGTCGGCCACACATCAAAGGGCCTCGCGGGCCACGCGGCAGGTGACGCTCATTTGCACACGGACCGAGGCGGGCGCAGGGGGTGGGGCCTCTGGGAGGGACCTGGAGCTGGTTGGGGTGAAGGGTCGCGGGGTCGGGTCGCTCTGGGGCCTCCGGGGAGGGTCCCTGCTGCCTCTTCTGCTCATCAAACCACGTGAAGCAGCATCTTACACACAACACACAGGAAAACGGGCACAGATGTGCATTCAGGGCCACTCTTCCTCAGCAAAAAAAAAAAAAAAAAACTGATCTCTGATTCAAAGGATGACTCGGGTCTTGAGCCAGAGGCTGCGTCCCCCTTTGACGAGCCTGGTGGTGGGGAGGTCACAGGGCACAGCGGGCGCTTCCTCCTTCCGCCTCTGAGGTCCAACCACAGTCCTTCAGACACGCAGGACCCGACCGACCCAAATCACCCGTCACAAACCGACTCCCGGACAGCGTTACCTCCCAACCTCGAAACCGCCATCAAAAGGGCCCAGTCGGTCCCCACATCTGCTTGTCTCCTTCTCCACGCAAAAACCGAAGCCCCATCCTCAGTGCCGAAAGCACGAAAACGGACGCCCGTGCCCCGGGACGGCGATCTAGCCGCTTCCAGGAGCGCTGTTTGCAGAAGGAATAAATGAGACCGAAAACGAATGAGCAAAATGCGGTCCATCTGTGCGGTGGAATATTACGCAGCCATGAAAAAGGAGCCCGTGTCCGAATCGCCTTCCTTTTCGTGGCTATGTAATATTCCCTCCACGACGGACCATGTGCTGTCCCTCCATTTACGCAGCCGTGGACACTCCTGGCGTTCGATGCATCTGATTTTTATAAGTCGGTCTATTAACCCGAGCTGCTTCCTGTCCATTTTCCTTTCTCTGGGGGCTCAGCATTTATTCCCAGTCGATGTGACCCTGGGGCATCGTGTCTCCGGGCGGCCTTGACAGCTGTCGACCCTGCCGAGAGGCCCCCGTCCTGCTGTTTGCACACGACCCCACCCGCCTCGCCCCAAACTCCACGCGGAGCTCGTCCGTCAGATGCAGCAGGAGACGCAGAAAAAATCCTGCACAAAGTGGATTTTTCCTCATTTCTCAGGAAACCGCAAAAAGCCACCCGTGCAGGCGACGCCCGGCCTGAGAGTCTGAGCCGGGGTCGCGGGAGGTCCTGGCGGGTCAGCAACCGGGGCGGCCGAGTCACGACCCTCAGACGCTGACCCCGGCTCCGGGCTCCGTCTACACGGCCGGCGGGGAGAAAAAAGGAGAGAAACCCGGTGGCGTCGGACTCGGAGCCGCCGTGGCCTGGGCCGCACCGCCACCCTGTGGCCACACGCGGGACGGGCCACCCCAGCTGCAGGGGGCGTGGGGGGCGGGGGCCAGCGGAGGCGCAGGAAGGTTCCAGAACATGCAAGCTGGGGTCAAAGGGCGCAGAAACATACACATTTATGCGCATGTGTGTTCAAGTGCACGTGTGCACATACGGGTACAAATCCACGTGTAACGGGTGCAGGCAACATGCAGATGATTGACAGATGGGAGATGATTGACAGATAGATGATAGAGACATAGATGATTACATCCTCCACTCCCGGGCGCCAAGCGGGTAAACTGAGTCACAGGGGAGGAAACTCGGGAGCCGAAGCCTGCTTTCATCTGGGGCATCCCAACGGGGCGCCCGACACCAGAAAGCCGCCCGGACCCCTGAGACCCTGGCAGTGAGAGCGGCTGAGGCCAGAGGCAGACCCCGCCACGGGGCGCCATGCACAGCCGAGGGAAAAGCACAGGGAGAGGCGCCCGCACAACTGGGCCCAGGGCGGGTCCAATGGGCAGAGGAGGGAGAGTGGTCGGCGGTTCCTCAATAATATATAACCAGACAGTGAGTAGACAAACAAGATAATATCTAAGTGGACAGACAGCAAGTAGGCAAACCAAATAATATATAAGTGGACAGGGAGTGAGTAGAATTAAACAGAATTGCCACCCGACCTGACAAGTCTGCTCCCGGGTGTGGCCCCAGATTAAGCGGAAATGGGTGTTTGAACAAGTATTTGTACAGGAGAGCTCACGGCAGCTCTGATCACAACAGCCGGGCGTCCATGACGGGTGGATGGACACACAGAAAGGGATCTGTCTACACGGTGGAATATTATGCAGCCGAGAACGGGAGCGGGGCCCTGAGACCACTACACGTGGACGGACCTGGAACACACGATGCTCAGAGACAGAAGCCGGACACACAAGGACACACAGCGTGCCATCCCATTGGCTGGAAATGTCCAGAATAGGCCGATCCCCAGACAGAGGGGGGCGAGTGGACCCACCCGGCTGGGGAGGGGGTGACAGCTGGGTGGGCTGAGGGCCACCTCTGAGGATGGGAGGTCAACGCCACGACCTCCCACCTCCCGCCTGAGTGGGCTCCAGCACAGAGACAACCCAGCCCAGACTGAGGGGCTGGGATTGGGGTCCACGTGCCCTGAGCCGGTCAGACAGACGGACGGCTGGGCACCCACAACACCTCCTTCCCTCTGTCCTTTAATGGAATCTGAGCCTGTCCCCAGGTCTGCGAGGCATATATGTTAGTTTGCCTCCTCGCCCTCTGTCCACTTAGATATTATTTTGTTTGTCTACTAACCCTCTGCCCACTTATATATTATTTTGTTTGTATAGTCACCCTCTGTCAGCTTATATATTATTTTGTTTGTCTACTTGCTCTCTGTCTGTCTCCTGCCTTGCAGACGCTCAACAAACGTTCACTGACCCGCACAGAGCGGGGTGGCCAGGCGGCGGTGGAGACGGGAAAAGCACCAGAGCCACTTCCCACCTGTGTTTTCCTTCCCGTCCCCAGGGCCTCGAGTAGCATCAATCGTTGTCCAGCTCTGCAGCCTGCAGGGCCGGCCCCTTGCACATCGGAGTCGGCAGCCATGTATGCAGTGTGGGTCCGGGGACCCCGGGAATAGCAGCTCCCACCCGCCAGCTGCGTCCCCCCAGCCCGGCTGCCAGGGCCTGGAAGGCGGTGTTTTCTCCCTCGGGAAGAACACGTTAGATGGGGCGGCCGCCAACACCGTGGCCCCAACCGCTTTCTCGGGGTCCCCACAGGAGTGAGAATGTCCCTAGACCCCAGGAACCCGATCCCGCTGGATGGACCCTCAGGAGCGGGGGCAGGAACAGAGAGGGACCCCCACGGATGCATCCCGGGAAGAAGCAGCACCGACCAAAACGGGGGAGGGGGGAGTTTGACCCACGGATGGTCCCAAAATGCCAAACGGAGCGATCAAGCAACGTTAATGGATCGACTCACATCCCCAAAAGGATCCACTGAAGTCCTGCTATTGTGGGTGGAATATTACACAGCCATGAACAGGAGCAAAGCAGAGACACAGCTACACGTGGATGGACCTTGAACACATGATGCTCAGAGACAGCAGCCAGACACAGAAGGACACACAGCGTGGGATCCCATTTATGTAAAATGTCCCGAACAGGCCGATCCACGGAAACAGAGTCAATTATTGGCTGCCCGGGGCTGGGCTGGTGGAGCAGGTTTCGGGGGTGACGGCAGAGGGATGTGGGGTCTGTACCCGGGGTGATGACCACGCTCTGCAATGGACTGTGTTGTCGGAGGCCCGACTGTGCGTCCATCCGAATGCCCCCAAACTGGACTCTGCGTCCCGTGGCCTCATCCCCGTGAACCTCGTTTTTGCAGACTCATCAACGAACGCCGAGAAAACCTCGAACCGTCTCAACGGGCCCAGGATGAGGACAGGAGAGGAACCGGGGCCGTCTGTCCGGCCCGACACCCCGACCGTTGTCCCACCCTCAAAACGAACAGAGTCGCCCCTGAATCGGTTTTGCTTTCAGATTTTTTTTTAAAAAAAGGCAACATTGTAACCGAGAACAAAATTAAAATGTCCTGCAAGAAATGAACAATGTTTCATTCAAAATATGTAACTGTTGCAGAAGCCTCTTGGCGACGAAGCACTTTATTGTTACTTTGAAACACAGATTTCACCCATTCGGCCCCGTTTTAGATCAAAAGAGGGACATAAATGTCGGCGAAGCGGTTTTTTTTTTTCGTTTTTTTCTTTTTTTTTTTTTTGGTAGAACTTTTTCCCATTAAGACGGTTACGTTTTGTCAAGAGTTACGACCTCCTCCAACCAAAAGCACATTTTCATCCGGGGAAAGAAAAGAAACAATTATGCTATTCAATTTGCGGCTACAAAGACGCCCTGGATTATGAAGCCATAAAAAAAGTAGGAAAAAAAGAAAAACGATATAAAGTGAGAGACAGATTGAATTCCCTCCCGGAAACCCGCGAGAGGGAAGCGGGTTTGGTTTATTGAGGAAGCTTTCACGGACGCGGGATCAATAATAAAGTTTATACGTCCCGTCTTGCGACTTGATTAAAACATTCTTCTATTTATGAAACGAGTCCGCCCCGTTTGGAGCCGCAAGGAAACAGCTGCGGCGGATCCGGGTCGTTCGTTGGGCTCCGGAGAGCAGTCGGCATTCCGGGCAACCGTCCCCCCCGCCCCGAGCGCGGATGGAGAAGAGGCCCGGCGGGTGGGCAGTTTGCGCGCCGTGCGCCGTCGCCTTGGCAACAGCCGCGTCGTCTCCTTGGCAACGGCCACGCCGCCAACCTCAGCACCACCCGCGCGCGCGCGCGCGCGCATGCGCACGGCCACGCACGCGGCGCAGGGAGGGTTCCCGGCGGAACCCCGGCCTCGAGCGGCCGGAGCCGAGACCCGGCAGCTGAGACCCCGCAAAAGGGACAGAACCCGGACCCCAAGGAGGGTCCCCGGCTCCAGGGGGGTCGATGATGCAGGCAGGGGGGACCCCCCAAGACTCGGGGTGGGGGTGATGCCCAGAAACGACGACGGGGAGCAGGGCTGGGTGGTGCCCTCCGTGCCGGCCCCTCCCATTCGCTTCCGCATCCTCGGCATCAGCCCCCACGGGACTGTGCAAAGGTCCTGAGGCCACAGTTCGCCACGGCATCACTTTGTCCCTTTAAGACGAGGAGTCACGTGG